>NW_015637169.1:392776-401895 GCF_001515625.1 Sinocyclocheilus rhinocerous
CTTTCGGCCCTTTGTATTAAACTATGCATACATACATGATGCTGTTTTGTTTATAGTTGTTTAAGCAACTTAATTATAATTGGTTCATAAACATTATTTTAAACATTATGCACTTTTTTTCCACAGATAGTCGTGTTACCTGATGCTTTGAATAAACGTGCATTATTAATATTTTTGCTCGATGCCCCCTCTTGTGGCCTCAGGAGAGAAACCAAAAGCTTTTCTTCACCCTAACTGAAATTATGCATTTTAAATTTGAATATAATTCGAATTTTGATCATATTTAAGTAAAAAAATTAGAATTTAGTTTTTCAGCCATTTTGACAGCCCTAATACACTACACGATTTTCTATGACATCTGCAGCTCAAATCTGCAGACTGGCTCTGACTTTTGACAACTAGCGTCAACTCCAGACTAAACCAGTGCAGAAAATCTGGGCAAATGTCATGTAGTGTATTCTAGCCTTGAGCTGCAAAAACGTTCCAAGCATATTATTCCCTCCAGTAACTTGTGTTCACAAGCATTAATACAAATTCAACCACTTTCCACATTATCCGAGACCGTTTGCAGGTTCTTTATTATTTCCACAATTAAAATATACATTTAATTAGAGGGTTGGGGTCAGCTAAGTTTTAGTGTGCATGTGCATGATTTTAGTAATTATGCACAAAATGTTTTAACAGGTAATTATACTCACTAATTCTAATTACATAAATACATCATGATTATTGGTGGGCTTCCACTCAAAAGATGCAACTGATATTACCACAGTTTTTGAGAGAAACCACAGCAAATTCAGTCATTTTGGGCTGCAAAAGCCAGGAAAAAGTCCTGCTAAATCCCAAACCACAATTACTCATTTCACATACAACGAACATGGATGTACAAAATGGCTCAGATAAATGGTCATGAGAAACTATATTAAGCAAGCCTTGACTGACATTATCATTTGACCAGATGTGACTCCTTTGAATCAAAGCTGTTTGAACAATGTGAGGCTGTAAATATTCATCCATATTCATCATAGACAACCTCTGATGCTGTGACTTTGGTGTTCGGTTGCTCTTTCAAAATACTGTCAAAATACTTTCATCAAGCTCTTAAGTGTAAAGTGACATTATTCAAGCAGGATGATGAAATGCTTTCTGTATTCTCAGGTCACAGATGAGATGATGGACCAGGCCAATGAGAAGAAGATTGAGGCTATTGGCGCGTTAGGAGACGGTGAGCTGCCTCTTATTTGAAATTATGAAATCTGTAATAATGTAATCATAGTTTATGTTTCCTTAGTTTTGGTAATAATTCATGATAAAACAACGGGGTTCAACGAAACATGCCAACTTTTCAGGTGACCTACAGAAAGCTCTAGACCTCTTCACAGAGGCCATCAAACTCAACCCGACATTGGCCATTCTGTATGCCAAAAGAGCCAGGTATCATCCAATCCCTGCATTGGTTTTTAGCGACCTGGTTCGATTGGCTGTTGAGTAACTCTATCTGTTTGTGTCTTTCAGCGTATATGTAAAAATGCAGAAGCCCAACGCTGCCATCAGAGACTGTGACCGAGCCATCAGCATCAACCCAGACTCAGCCCAGCCTTATAAGTGGAGGGGGAAGGCACACAAGTAACAGACTACAGCTAGATTTTGATGGAAGAGGTTTGATTTCTGCCTTGACGCATCGGTGCTTTGCTGCTGATAAAGATCTCTCGTTCTGACAGGTTGCTCGGTCTCTGGGAGGAGGCCGCTGGAGACTTGGCGATGGCCTGTAAGCTGGACTATGATGAAGAGGCCAGTGCCATGCTAAAAGAAGTCCAACCAAAGGTATCTGTGCAGAACTCTGAACTGGTGAAATTATTTTTTTTGGAGAACAGTTGTGTTAATTTGCCATTCAGGGAGAACTCTCTTGAATGATGTTATATGACTGAATAATATAGTAATAGTAATAGTTTATAGTAAAGCTTATATATTTAAAGACTTGCACTTTAAAAACATCCAAAAGTGTTTTTTATAAATATTAATAAACTTGCTGTTCAATGTAAAATTATTTGCCATTTTTAAAAGACTTCCTGAACTCGATTTTAATACAGTCATGATGTACTGACTACATGGTTTTTATTATGTAATTTATTTAATAATAATAATTTATATCAATAATATATCTATTTTTTGTTATAATTTTTGTTGTCACATGACAACAAAATGGCCTCTCATGTTGGATATATGTTTTACCATAATTTAATAATATTGAATTCCACTTTTAATGTTTTTTTATACATAAAATAATACATTTGGGGTCTCATTTATAAATGTTGCGTATGCACAAAATGGGCATAGAAATATGCATACAAAACTTGCCACGCACATATCGGTAATTATAAAAAAATTAATTTGATGTAAATTTGTACGCACCGTACGAACATTCTAGACCATGCGTACAAACTCTTTTTCCTGGAGTGAGAAAAGTAATGAAGTAAACAACGATTTTAAACATAAAGTTTTTATGTCGATATACACATTTACATGAAATATTCCACTCTCATTAATTGAGTGAAATTAGGCTACATAAAGTCATTACGCAGAAGTTAAACCAAAACCAAAATACTGTATATATATATATATATATATAGTGCCTTGCAAAAGTATCGGTTTTTTTCAGGTTTTGTTATGTTGCTGCCCTATGTTAAACTGCTTTAAATTACTTTTTTTACACATCAATCTACACTCCATACACCATACTGACAAAGCAAAAAACAGAATTGTCACAACTTCGTAAATGTATTAAAATTAAAGAAAAACTGAAATAAGTACATTGCATAAGTATTCATACCCTTAACTAAATATTTAGCTGAAGCACCTTTACTTTTCTTTTTTGTTTAATGCGACAAGTTTTGCACATCTGCATTGTTCATTGTCCATTCTTCTCCTCACCTCTTCACCTCTCAAGCTCTGTCAGGTTGGATGGGAGCAAATGCACATTTTCAAGTTTCTCCAGAATTATTTGATTGGGTTCAAGCTCAGGCTCTGGCTGGGCCAGCTTAAAGCCCAGATCGGTGGAGTGTTGTCGCTGAGTCAACAGCGATGTTTGTCCTTCTGTAGTTTTCTCCTATCTCCATTCTCCACATATGATCATGGAGCTCAACTAGAGTGACCATCAGCTTCTTGGTCACCAGGAGACCAGCTCTAGAAAGAGTCCTGGTTGTTTCAAGCTTTTTCCATTAAGGGTAACAGAGACTACATGCTTCTGTGAACCTTGTGTGAATACTTATGCAATGGAATCATTAAGTTTTTTTATTTTTAATAAGTTTACAAATATGTTAAGATGTTTTTTGCTTTACCATTATGGTGTATGGAGTGTAGATTGATGTGGAATAAAAGTAATTTAAAGAAGTTTATCATAAGTTTTTTGACACAAAAATAAAATCTTACTGACCTCAAAATTTTAAACGGTAGTGTATATTTAAAATGTAAGACTAAAGGTAGCATTTGAATGCTAGTGAATGATTGAATATCAAATATTATGTATATTGTGATGTGAAATCATGTTTATATAAGCTTGAGTACATTTGTCAAAAACATCAAAAGCAAAGCGAGTGTGCCGAAACTTCAATGTGTCATGTGATCCCACCTGTCCTTCGCAGGCCAACAAAATTATTGAGCACCGGCGCAAATATGAACGCAAGCGTGAAGAACGAGAGCTCAGAGCACGGCAAGAACGAGTGAAGAAAGCAAGGGAGGAGCACGAGAGAGCACAGAGGGTAAGAAATCTATTGATTTGCATCAAGCCACTGAATCAGAATTGTCTGCACAGTCAGTCCTGTTAATGTGCGTCTGTGTGTACAGGAAGAGGAAGCCAGACAACAGGCTGGAGGGGCACGTGGAGGATTCCCAGGATCCCCAGGTATCTACTATTAAGCTGTTTATGTATATAATAAGCCATATTGACTTGTAAAACAAAATAGTAATGGTTCACCCAAAAATAAAAATTACCCCATGATTTACTCACCCTCAAGCCATGCTAGGTGTATATGACTTTCTTCTTTCAGACAAATACGATCAGAGTTATACTAAAAAAATGTCCTGGATCTTCCAAGCTTTATAATGGCAGTGAATGGGGCTCAAGATTTTGAAGTCCAATAAAATGCATAAATCCATCATAAAAAGTGCTCCACATTAGGGCTGAACGATTAATTGCATTTGCGATAATATCGCGATATGAAAAAACTAGATTTTTCAACCGCAGAGGCTGCAATTACACTGTCACGTGACGCGCAAGAGTAAAGAGGTGTGTTCGACGTGAAGATCGATCGGTACGGCGAGAGAGAAAGCATAAGGAGACGTCCGCGCTCTTATAGCTCTCGCAGTACTTTGATGTCACACACTGATCGGTCTAAGCAGCACTGCTTCAAGTCGAACACACCTAATCAGTCTTCAGAGGAAGCATCAAGTTGGCACGCTACAGTGTTGCCATGTCTGTGGTTTGCCGCGGGTTGAAGCGACTCCAAAAACATGATATTTAGCCCCTGGAGTGCGAATCTTACCAGGAGAACCCCTCCAAAAAACGTGTATTTTACCTCCAGAACACAATTTTTACCGGTGGATCCCCCTCGAAATTACTATTGGGCTCGTTTTGGGCTAGTTTTGAGTAGCAATTGGGCGGGTTTTGTTGTGAAAACCTGGCAACCCTGGCACGCTACACGCGGAAATGTTTGAAAGCATAACTCCATATGAAGCGTAACTCCATCAAAACGGCACATGGAAATTACTCAAGCAGTAACGGAGTTACGGTGCATTTCATTACTGAAGACTGACTTCAAGATAATATATATAATTAGTATAATATATATAATGTTTAAAAAGTGCAATACACATGTTTACATATGTTTATTACAGTCACTTTGAATGACCTTAAGGGGTCATATGATGCTGCTAAAAAGAACATTATTTTGTGTATTTGGTGTAATGAAATGTGTTTATGCGGTGTAGTAAAGCAACGTGTTTTTATATTTCTTTAATCTACTTTAGTTTGTGTGATTTGTTAGACTTTCATATTAATGTTTGCATCAGGCTTATTTGTCAGTACTTTATGTTGTCATAATAATTATTAGCCTACATGGTTACAAGGTTGGAAGTTCAACAAATCAGTCAATATACTACTGTGATTGTAGTAGTTAAATAAAAATGTCATTCATATCAATTCATGCATCACCTAATTTCATCGTAACATATAGGCCTACAAGAAAGAATATTTATGTTTAATCTATCTAATATTGTGTTGGTCATACTATACAATGATTTATTGCTTGTCTTTGTTGAAAAATACAGAACATAAAGAGCTTTAAAAAATAATTGCATATTAAAATTGCTATCGCAATATTGGTTAAAAAAAAACATTGCAATTACATTATTTTCCAAAATCGTTAAGCCCTACTCCACACGGCTCCGGAGGGTTAATAAAGGCCTCCTGAAGTGAAACAATGCATTTGTATAAGTAAAATATCCATATTTAAAACTTGATAAACCGTGATCTCTAGCTTCCGCTAACTGTCTTACACATGTTCAGGAGAGTGGCGTTCCAGCGGATGACGTAGGCGTAGCGTAAGCTTCGGTGAGAAGAGACGAGCACAGAGGAGAGAGTAAAACACTGGTCACAAATTAGAATTAAAGAACAATGTCAGAGGATTTCGATATAAGCCAAGGATAGACCGGTTTTACGCCTACGTGCTACGTCATCCGCTCCGATTGTTTTCGTCTGAAAGAAGAAAGTCATATACTCATAGGATGGCTTGAGGGTGAGTAAATCATGGGGTAATTTTCATTTTTGGGTGAACTATAAGAGGGATTACTGCAAGATCAACAATTTTTGTTGTTTGAAATGGTGTAATTGATGTTAATATTTGTTGTGATCCTTCAGGAGGTGCTGGTTTCCCAGGTGGAGCTCCTCCGTTTGGAATGCCTGGACTTAATGAGCTATTCAATGACCCAGAGGTTCTCATGGCCATGCAGGTAAAGTTAACCACATACTGCTGAGCACAATGACGGTGCATTTATACAGAGTTAACAACTGGCCTGTAATTATCAGGGAATTTATTAATTTTCCAGAACCAAAGAAGTTATCTCAATTAATACAGTTTTTGAACATCATGGAAAGGTCGATAGTGATTATACATTTTTCTTGTTAAGCTCAGCTGTGAAATATGTGATTGTCTAGGTATTGATCTTATGTAGATCAATTCTGATGTAGATCAATTCTGATCTTGAGCAATGATGAAAACCGTTTTTGATTAATACATGCAAAAGAACAAATAGAATTTTCAAAAATAGAATATTTCAAGTAGAATTTTTTTTTAACAATGTAAATGTCTTTACTGTCACTTCTGATCAATTAAATACATCCTTGCTGGAAAAAAGTATTAATCTCTTTTTTTTTTTTTTTTTTACTTTTAAAAACACCAGTTTTAAATTGATGTGTAAAGTGATTATTGTTACACAGATGCTTCACAATACATTGGAATCATAAATGAACAATGGAAATTGATAATCGCTATTACTTTTCCTACTTTGGGTTACTTGGGTCAGTTAATAACTATATAGTATTGAACCATGTTCATAAATGTCTATAATTGCTTTCCTGTATCTGACATTCCTGAGCATCTCAGCTGCTTGTAATATTTACATGATTGGTAAATCGTTTATGCATTCTCATTTTCCAGGACCCAGAGGTGATGGCAGCATTCCAGGATGTGGCGCAGAACCCCGCCAACATCTCCAAGTACCAGGGCAACCCCAAAATCATGGCCCTGATCAACAAACTCAGCTCCAAGTTTGGCGGCCAGCAGCCCTAAAAAGGGCTGAAAGAGTTCATGTCCAGTTCCAATACTCTGCTGTAGCTTTTTCTCACTGGGTTTCTTGCCATCAATTACAGACAGCACTTAGCTTATGAGCCACGTGAGATACTGATTTTAGACGAGTCTGTGCTGATGAAAGAAGAAGAAACTATGAAAAAGTATCGGAACAAGACCAGAGATGTGAGATGTGCCGCTAAGAATTGGGTTTATTCCTTTAAAGTTTTGTTGGGGACAAACTATATTGTGGGCTTCACTGAGGCTGACACATTTAGCACTTACGATCCTGGTCTTTTCTCCAGAATATCAGGGGGTTTGGATTTGAGAGCCTATTCTAGCTGACAGTTGCTGCATTGACAAATGTGTCCATTCAGCAGCCAATCATTCCAGGGATTTAGTCTAATTATAATCACCTTCATCCATTCAGTATGCTACATAGCTTGTTTGTGGTCTTATCCAGCAGGATCCAGATCATAACGGGGTCTACATATTCCATGTCCAAAGCAATCAGTCAATCACTTCCTGTTTAGATTTCATGGGTTTCTTTTAAAGGTTTTTGATTCATGTTTTTGTTCTTTAGTTCTTTTTTTATTTTGCTCTCCTCACCCTCAGTGTAACCCAACATTGTTTTCCGTCTCATAAATGCAAAAAAAAGTGAAAATTCAATCATGAACAACTTTCTTATTGTGACAAATCTGCATCTTGTATGGATTTCATGATTTAATTCAATAAACATTTGGTTGTTGCAAATGTAAGACATCTGTTTTTTTTATAGACTTGAAATTTTATTTGACTTAAAGAGATAGTTCACCCAAAAATGAATTGTCGTCATTTACTCAGCCTCAGTTTGTTCCAAACCTGTATGAGTTTCTTTCTTTCTGCTGAACACAAAAGATGATATTTAAAGATTGTGAGTAACTAAACATTTGACAGTAGCCATTGACTTCTATAGTATGGAAAAAAAAAATCCTATGGAAGTCAATGGCTACCATCAACTACCTGGTTACCCACATTCTTCAAAATACCTTCTTTTGTGTTTTATAGACTAGTAAGAGTCCAGTACTGTTTATATGTAATATATACAGTTCAGGTGCAGTAGAATACAGGTAACTCTTAAATTGTAAACTGACCGAGAACCAAGGGCCTGTATCATGATGGTAGTTGAACAAATTCAGAGTTATAGGATTAGTTGTGTGTTGACAAAACCAAACCACTCCAGTCCGGCTTTGTTGGTACCATCCTCAACTTTCTTTGCCAACTCAGGCTTTGATCCTGAGTTTGTGGAGCGCGTGCTCATGAATGTGTGACATCACATGCCTCGCACGACAGAGCAAGTATGATTCACTTCTCGCGAGAGAGTCAGCGAGATCCAAAACTAAAGGTTAAAGGTTATGAGATTGAAGAATATGAGGAATTAAAATGCATTTACACTGAAGAAAGTACTTGTTCACGAAAGAGAAAAAATAAAAGAAATGATCTTGCTCTATCAGTGCAGTCACAAGTGAAACGCAAGTTAGTTTATATAGTTGAAAATATACAGCGATAGAGACTTTTTTTAAAGCCTTTATTGATTCTACAGCTTATTTATATTACATATGATCTGCATATATTAATATTCATTTAAAATAAATGATTTATAATAACTGTTAAACTAAAATTGCTTGTGTGTAATGGATGGATTAATAATAACAAATCACATAATTATATTAAACATAAAATAACTAAGTCATAAATTATACGTAAATAACTCACTAAAACTAAACTGAAATTTACCTGGTCAGCCAGCTAATCCGGCTTCATGGTACAGGCCCCAGGTTCCTTCAACTCAATCAAATGTTTAGATCCGAACTCCTAACCTGAAATTTCTCTCCACATTACTTCTTATTTTAACACAAGAGATGAAGTGACTGGGCTTGTTAGGTTTCTTGCATAAAGCCTTAAAGGGGTCATAGGATGCTACATGCACTTTTACAAGTTGTTTGAACTGAAATGTGTGTTGGCAGTGTGTATACACAACCACCCTATAATGATAAAAATCCACCCAGTGTTTTTTTTTTTAATCTGGGTAAAGGGGTCATCGGATGCAAAATTCACTTTTGTTGTTGTTTGAACATAAATGTGTGTTGGAAGTGTGTGTACACATCCACCCTATAATAATAAAAAAATCACCCAGTGTTTTTTTTTTAAATCCCTATTTCAAAATCCCCTTTCTCAAATCAGGCTGTTCTGAGATTCCTGTCAGAATGACGTAGTTCTGCACAGGCCCCTCCCACG
>NW_015637169.1:401906-402386 GCF_001515625.1 Sinocyclocheilus rhinocerous
TTCTGTTGCTGGATGTAATAATGAACATAGTAGTCGTCATTTACTCCTGACATCTGAGCCGCTGAACTTGCAGTGGATTACATTGTTTCTGAAGGGAATGCGCTCCTGATCTACATAAATGCGTCTATGTTGGCGCGATCATTCATGATCCAGCCTCATCTACAGAAGAAGTGAGTATAATGTTTTGTAATGAATCTTTGCAAATCGCCTTTCCTAATAATGTGCTAATTAGCAAGTTTCACGATGAATGCGGCTGAAGTAGACAGTCTCTCTGAGACGGGCTCGGAAGAGAGGGGCGGGGTCAGCAGAGCTCATTAACATCTAAACGAAAATGCTACAAAAATGGCTTGATCCGAAAAGAGCTGTTTTTGACAGGGTAAAAAAAGGTGTTTTTTACACTACCATTGAGAAATTTTAACCAAACTATGTTACAGACTTTTCATTAAGACCCTAAAGAATCATATAAACTTGTGGAAAATG
>NW_015637169.1:402431-436291 GCF_001515625.1 Sinocyclocheilus rhinocerous
AGTGTGTGTACACAATCACCCTATAATGATAAAAATCCACCCAGTGTTTTTTTTTTATCTGGTTAAATGTTTTCCCCTTTCTCAAATCGAGCCGATCTCAGATGCCTGTCTGTGTGATGTCACACAGACAGGCCCCTCCCATGATAGTTTGAAGAATGACTCCTAAGTGATTGAGGTGTTCTGTTGTTGGATGTAATAATGAACATAGCAGTCGTCATTTACTCCCGACATCTGAGCCGCTGAAGACGCAGTGGATTACATTTGTTTTTGAAGGGAATGCACCCCCGATCTACCTAAATGCGTCTGTTCGCGCGAATCATTCGTGATCCAGCCTCATCTACAGAAGAAGTGAGTATAATGTTTTGTAATGAATCTTTGCAAATCGCCATTCCTATTAATGTGCTAATTAGCAAGTTTCACGATGAATACAGCTAAAGTAAACAGTCTGTGAGAGCAGCTCGGAAGAGAGGGGCGGGGTCAGCAGAGCTCATTAACATTTAAAGGAAAATGCTACAAAAACGGCTTGATCTGAAAAGAGCTGTTTTTGACAGGGTAAAAAAGGTGTTTTTTACACTACCATTGAGAAATTTTAACCAAACTATGTTACAGACTTTTCATTAAGACCCCAAAGAATCATATCACCTTGTGGAAAATGGGCATCCTATGACCCCTTTAATGTAAACAACAGCACATAAATATTTAAGTTGTGTTAAAATAGAATGCAATTTCAGAAATATTGGAACTGATAGAGCTGAATTTAGAGAGACTTTATTGATAATTTACAGTTTAGAATGCTGCATACAACACAGAAATAAAAAACATCCTAACTAGTATAACAATTTAAATGTGGACCATTTGGTCTTTGACAGGGAGAGAATGGTGACGTCTAAACAAAAATGCTTCTCAGGAAGGAAAATCCTGGATCTGAAGCACAGACACTGGGCTGCTAATGGCCATACCTGAACAACAGAGCAACGAAAGACGAGTATTAATACAAGCATGGACATTTGCAACCAATAAAAGACATGTCAGAAAATATGGGATTAGAACAACAATTCCCAGGGGGGCGCCAGCACCTGTCAAGGGGGGCGCCAGCATCAGTTAATTCAGAGACGTTCCCTTGAGAATTTATGAATATGAGTTAACAAATCTTTAGCCATCCACTAGGGGGCAATCTGACTGCCACTGCTAGTCGACAGTTAGAGCAGAGTTGGCGCAAGTATCAGTCACGCTCATTGTTGCCAAGTCCGCAGTTTTCCCGCGGAATTGGGCTACTTTAACACTTGCCGCGTTTTGTAATTTTGGGCTAATTTTGATTATTAATACAGTTCCTGGGTCTGCCTCTATTTTAATGAAGAAACAAAATCACTCACTTCTGGAACTCCCACTCTCTATTGTCCAGAGGACACACCTGTCTGGTCTTCAGCCAGCGAGAGATGCAGTGGAAATGAAACGCATGCTGCAGAACCAAAAACACACAGTTATACCACAATCGAACAGACACAGTCCACATTTTGAATTCATCTGATTGGTTAGTTGGTGTGTGTCATCAAACTCACATTACAGACTCCCCAGGCCACTGTACACTCCTCTGATGTAGCCGACGCCTGATTGGCCTGACACTCTATACCTTGAAGGAAGATGAACTAGACTTAAACAACCAAGACAACTTACTAAATAGCAGTTGACAGCGTGTTAAACAAGAAACTGAACCTAGAATACAGTCAGGTGAGACCAAACGGGAGCTGATACTTACAGAGGTCCATTATGTGATTTCTGCAGATGGCACAGTTGTCCACCACAATGTCCCAAGCCCACAGAGCCACAGCATTCCACTGCAAAAGAAACACAGTTCTGGAATTAATTCAACCAAACAAATCCCCGCAACACAATTCGTAACTATTTTATTTTCCAGTGGCACTGAGATCCAACCCAATGTACATCTCAATACACCAGGAAATAAAACGCCTGTTACAGATTTACAATCCATACACGCAGATCAGAAAATACAAGTCAAAACTGACAGAATTTACATGGTAATATCATGGAACTTTCACATATACTCTGGTACTAATGGATTACCATGTGTGTTCAAAAAAAAGTGTAAGAATTGCCTGAACGTGCCTGTAAAGTCCAAAACGATCGAATCGAACGTTAGAATGAGTCTACGAAGTCCAAATCTGTTTGAATCGAACGCGTCTGTGTCAAAAATGAACAAATCTAGCGTTCTGAAAGCGCCTACAGTGCTCATAACTGAACGTTTGGAACGCGTCTATGATGTCTAAAAATGCTGTCTAGGTAAACAACTCACTTTATCTAGTGGCCTGGTTAAATAATCTCTAGGATTACGCTGCAGAATTTACTAGAGTTCAAATCAGAGGCGTCAAGAACGCCCAAATTACATTTATCTACTTGATATCATATTCTACATATTTATGAGACATATTAAAAGCTGACTGTAATCATAAAAAGAGCACAGGCAAGTGATTAATATTACTGATGAGAAAGCGCAACGCCAATGCTAACCGGGGATTATAAACACGCCGCTGTGAAAGATTTTACATTTTCAAGAGACTAAGCGGTTTAAATGTGTATATATATATACTTGACATCAATACTTAATACCGACGTCTCAATACTGTACCTTTTTCACTTCAAAACGCTTTTTACTGGCTCCACTGTTAGTTCCACTCGGGGTGTCTACATCCATCGCAGCCGCCATGTTTGCTAATGGTGTGATCTCGCGAGAGTGAGTGAGATCACATCGTTCCTCAGTTTAATAGGTTGTCCATAACATAAAGCAATACTGCGCGGTATTTAGAATTCTGTTTATATTAAACCATATTAACATATTTGAAAAGCTAATTTTCTCAACATATCGATTGTAAAGTAAACTCTACTGTTTTGTAGTCAAGTGAAAAACAGTAGGTTCCACCGAGATTTGAACTCGGATCGCTGGATTCAGAGTCCAGAGTGCTAACCATTACACCATGGAACCAGCTGAGCTCTTAGCGAAATATTATATTAAAGGAACGTTGATGTTATTGTATTCTCTGTAATTCAGAATATTCGCTTTTTTTCCCAACGGCTTACACACATGTTCAAAACTGCCTGTTTTTTAAAAAAACCTACACACAAATCCAAGAATTGCCCAAAATGCCACATATCTTGCAAAATGAAGCACTGCATTCACCATTACACCATGGAACCAGCTGAGCTCTTAGCGAAATATTTCCATATTTAAAGGAACGTTGATGTTATTGTATTCTCTGTAATTCAGAATATTCGCTTTTTTTCCCAACGGCTTACACACATGTTCAAAACTGCCTGTTTTTTAAAAAAACCTACACACAAATCCAAGAATTGCCCAAAATGCCACATATCTTGCAAAATGAAGCACTGCATTCAAAATATCACAAACACATCTCAAAAGCAAACATTTGCAATCACCTTTGCCATAATATTAATTCCTGTTAGATTTCTGTGTGTTACATAGAGAATTGTATGTTGTGTTTTGCAAAAAGTGCTTTATGAAATTGAAAACTCAATCAAAGGCCGAGAATTAGCATATGGTTTTGCAGATTTGGTGTGTGGTTCTGGTGTTTGAGTGTCAGCTTTCAGAAATTGTGACACAAGTAAAGATTTTGTTTGTAAGCAATTGAAAAAATATATATATATAATTTTGTGAGGAAATTCAGAATATTTCTTTTAACAAAAGATTTATTTGAAATGACACATACTTAACATTATAAAAACCCATATTTATGAGTTAAACCATATATGCCAAAAAACAACGTTTGTTGGAATGTTTCATAATTTGAAATAAATTGCACATTCAAGAATTATGAACAGTGGATGTAAAGACTGAATACAGTAGCAACTATGGTCTTTATCAGCTTTACCTAAATAGTAAATTTGTTCACCTGATAAATATATCACATTATCCACTTAGTTTAAATCAAAAACTCCATGGCTTTTTTTTATTGATGACTTAATCCTTGGTCGCCTTCCTCTTTTTTTCTTGTTTGGCCTGTTTTTTTTCAGGGCCCGCACTGGTTTGAGTTCATCAAACTCATTTTTCTTTGGTGCCGCTGTCAGTTTGGGCTTCGCTGGTTTAGGATTAGGTTCAGATTGCGCAGGTCGGGCCTTTGGGGTCTGCATGGGTTTGTTTGGTGTAGGGGCTTTGGTAGAGATGGAGGTCTCGTTGAAGGAATGAGCATTTTCTCCAGAACAGTTCTTAAAGATGGCTGCCTCCATCACGGACTGACCTCGCAGCTCAGAGGGGTAACCGCACACAGCCTCAACACTCAGACTCGAATTTTTCAACCATCTGAAAGAAAGTTGAGATAGATAGATAGATAGATAGATAGATAGACAGATAGTTCTTTTTTTCTATTAAGTTTTCCTTTCAGAAATTCTACCGCTTTTATACATTTGGAAAGTCTTCCAGCCTTAAATCCCCTGAAACCCTGGCTTAATGTAATGTTTAATACACTTCACGATGTTGATAACAAAGAATGGAATGTATTTTTGCTCAAAAGTAATCTAAAAGTAATCAAAAAGTAGTCAGAGTACATTACCTAATATGTGTAATCCAACAGATAATTATAAAAAGAATTTAATAATAATAATACATTACAGACTATAATTTCCATCATGTAATTTGTTATGAGTATAGACCAGGGGCGGTTTCTCCATTAGGGCGATTGGGCGACGCACCACCAAAGCGCGAAAGGGAGGGATTTTTTTCTTTCACATTCAACCACAGTGTTACGCTAGCTTTCACTGTTTGTTCTGCCTCTAAATAGTCCAATCAGCGTCGAGTGGCGTTTTGTGTAGTACCGCCCAACATTTGCCCCCCCTGAGAGAATTGGCAGGAGCCGCCACTGGTATAGACTATAATTTGTAAGATAGAACAGCAGATGAATGGATGGATGGATGGATGGATGGATATCTCACCTGTAAAATGGTAGTAATTTGCAGTCACACATTAACGGATTTTTGTTAAGGGTAAGGTATTGAAGTCCAGTAAGAGGTGAAAGGTCAGGCAACTCCTCTAGCTGATTCTCTTCCAGAGACAAAGACAACAGACCAGGACCAAACCCTGCCAGAGACCTCGCGCTCATCTACGACCACAAATCAAACAAGGAGACAAAGAAAGAACATTTTCTATTATCGAGATTAGTAAAAGCAAGGATTAACTGTTGTTTCTTTATCATTTAAAGGAATAGTTCACTCAAAAATGAAAATTCTGTCATTAATTACTCACGCTCACGTCGCTCCCAACCCATAAGTCCTTCGTTCAACTTCAGAACATGAATCAAGATAATTTTGGTGAAATCCAAGAGCTTTCTGACCCTGCATAGACAGCAACGCAACTGACACGTTCAAGGCCCAGAAAGACGCATGTTGAAGACTGACACGGAAAAGAAGAATTGTTGAATAAAATAGTTATTTTTGTTTTCTTTGCGCATAAAAAGTATTCTTGTAGCTTCATATAATTACTGTTGATCCACTGATTTAACAATATCCTTACTACCTTTCTGGGCCTTGATCGTGAGAAATTAATGACAGAATTTTCATCTTTGGGTGAACTATCCTTTAATAGTGCATAATATTATCTCATGTAGTTTGCCATTTGACCTCTACCTTCTGAAGACTCATTCTATCAATATGCAGGTGCTTTAGACTTTCAGCCACCGCCCGAAATGCTCTTGGCCCAATCCAGCGAATCGGATTCCCTGAAAGGCGGAGCTCAGACAAAAGAGGGGCGTGGCCTAGTGCATCACTCGGCACTTCTGTTAGCGCATTAGCTTCAAGATGAAGGACATCCAGCTTGGGTACCGGATCCAGAGCTTTTGGCACTATGGATGCGATGATGTTATTATTGAGGTAAAGGCCCGACAGCTGAGGGACCGGGGAAAGGAGCCCTGAAGGCTCTAGTTTAGCTAGAAGGTTTCTCTCCAGATGCAGCTCGAGGAGTTTGGGAATGTGAGCCAGTGTATCTGAAGAAGGAAACCGAGTGAGTTTATTGCCTTCCAGGTGAAGGTACATGATCTCATGGGCACCCTCAAAGGTTTTTGTGTCCAAGGAGGACAGTTGGTTGTCAGACAGGTAGAGATACATTAGCCCCTTCATGCCCCGGAAGGCGCCACCCTCGATCTCATGGATCGTACAGCTGTCCAGGTGAAGAGACACCACCTCTGGGACGCCGGGGAAACTGTTGCTAGGGAGATAATGGAAATGGTTTCCACGCATGTCAAGCAGAAGAGTGTTGCCCGGGAAACCAGTGGGCACTTTAGTGTGGCCGCGGTCCTCACATGTAGCGTGCTGAACGGCAACCTTGATGGTGAGAGGGAGGAGAACACAAAATGTGGTGAGACGGAGATATGTATTAGATTTGAGGTATAGTTCACCCAAAAATGAAAATCTGCTGACAGTTTACTCACTCTCAGGCCATCCAAGATGTAGATGACACTGTTTCTTCATCGAAGTTTAGCATTACGTCACTTGATCACCAGTGGATCCTCTGCAGTGAATGGGTGCCATCGGCAACAGTTTGAAGTTATAAATGTCTTAATGATAGATTTGTTTCTTACAAATATGCAGCTTTTCACTTCACAAAATGTGAACTGATGGCCGTGTGGGTTACTTGTGGATTATTGTGATGCTTTTATCAGCTGTTTGGACTCTTGTTTTGACGGCACCCATTCACTTCAGAGGATTCATTGGTGAGCAAGTGATGCAATGCTACATTTCTTCAAATCAGTTCTGATGAAGAAACAAACTCATCTACCTTTTGGATGGCCTGAGGGTGAGTAAATGTTCAGCAGGTTTTCGGGTTTGAAACTATTCCTTTAAGTTCATATTTTTGTATAACTGACAAGAACAAGGAATCTGTTAAATTAGAGAATAAATCACTAAAATTCCCTCCGCCCTTTTCCAAGCCTTTCTCACCTCACAATGGCAATTCTTTGGGCATTTGCTCTTTTTCTTTGGCTTGGCAGTTGGCACAGCCTTTTCTTGCACTCCATCTTCTTCTTTTCCTTCTTTTTCTATCACATCCGGCCTCAGCTCATCATGTGGTCTGCAGCGGAGGTCCTGTTCTTGAACATTTTGTAGAGGTTCGTCTGAGAGGTGTGGCGGCCAAGCACAGGCCCCATAGAGCTTGATTCCTGAGCTCAGCGCCCACATCTTCAGCCCTTGCAGTAAACATGTACATCTGATCGGGTTCCCTGAAGGACAGTGAATGAAAGCTATCACTTCACAGTTTGATTTTGAGATATTTTAAATTAAGTTTAAATGGAGAGAAATGTGAAGAGAATGTATGACAATGTAAGACAATTTTAGAATAAAATGAATACTCTTAATTCAACTTAAATAACTTTAAGAATTAGTAACTAACTAAAATGTTCATAAATAATCATTGATCTTTACAGAATTTGTTTGTTTTTTTTTAATCCAAAGTTTTCCTAAAGCTTCAGTAGGGGAGGAATGGAAAGTGGTTCATTAGAAATGCCAATGAATGAAGGAAAGAAAGATTTTTATTATTGTTGTTGTTAGATTTTATTGGCTTAAATATAATTTCTAATGAACTACTGCTCAACTGTCCTACTGAAACTTAGAAAATAATTATAATTATGATTCATATGAACAACAATTGTTTTTATTGTTGTTGTTGTTGTTGATACTTCCATTATATTATTATTATTTCTTTATAATTCAGTTATATACTAATATTTTTATAAGCTGAACAAATATAATGTAATATTAAATAATAATAGTAATAATAATTCATATGAATGATAATTCAGCTATTATTACTGTTCTTGTTGTTGTTTTTGTTGTTATTAAATGACATTTCTAATATAAAAACGCATATAATTTATATATAAAAGATAATTAAACATAATTATAGTTGCAAAGTTTGTTGTGAAAGTAATTATACTGGCTGAAAGGTTAGTGTTGTAACAAACTAAATACTGAGACAGTGGGCAATGCTGTATTCATGATTACCGGTGAGGTTAAGGCTGGTGAGCTGCGAGGACATTTCGAGGGCCTGTATGTAAGGGAGCTGGTTGTAGCTCAGATCTAGGTGAGAGATATGAGGGGACAGAGACAGAGCTGATTCAGACAGGTCCTGCAGGGCCATGTGGTGCAGAGACAGATGTGTGAGTTTCGGCATGGACACACTCTCCTCCACCAGATATGTCATGGGGTTAAAACTCATATCCAGGTGAGTCAACTCCACCAATCTGAGACAAAAAAAAAAAGACAACAGTGAGTTCTGAATGTCTGCTTTATACCAGAGGATATCTAAAATCAACAATAATTCATTTTGTTTGTCAAAAATCAGTCGCTACCTGGTCATAGTTTTGGTAGGAAAGTATTGGAGTTCATTATGGTCCAGGTTTAAGTGTGTGAGTGCAAGAAGACCAGCAAAGGCTTCCGTCGCCAGATTATTTAGAGAGTTATGACTCAAACGCAACCACTGGATATTCAGCATTCCCTGAGAGACAGATCATTGGGAATTACTCAGGAGGAAAATTATCCATATCAAAAAGGTCTAACAGAAGATTATCACACAAACCATCCAACAAAATCAGTGTAAACTCAGATTGGAAAGATTATAACATAAAGCAATGGGACTCTTTGAGAGAAAAAAACGATATATAGTCTCAATTGAAAGTATGAGGTTGGTAAGATTTGTTCATGTTTTTGAAACAAGTCTCTTATGCTCAACAAGGCTGCAGTTGTTTGATCAAAAATACAGTAAAAATAGTAATATCGTGAAATAATGTCGCAATTTAAAATAACTGTTTTCAATTGTAATTTATTTTAAAGGGGTCATATGATGCGATTTCAATTTTTCCTTTCTCTTTGGAGTGTTACAAGCTCTTGGTGCATAAAGAAGATCTGTAAAGTTGCAAAGACTAAAGTCTCAAATCCAAAGAGATATTCTTTATAAAAGTTAAGAGTCCAGGAGAGTGAACTGCCTGTCAGAAATCATAGCACTTCAGCTGGCTTGTGTACTGCATCATCACTGTGTCTGTCAATCGACTCTGTTGCCCTTTCGAGTTTGAACTGATGGTAAAACTAACGACATTATTAACTGTCTTGATATTTACTTTGAAAGCTGAAGCTCGCGATTATGGTAAGGGGCATTACATTTCCGACGAGTGCTTGCGGTGTTCGGCCAATCACAATGCACTGGGTCAGCTGGCCAATCAGAGCAGACTGCGCTTGTCAAAGGGGGGGGCTTTGTTGAAAACTACGTGTTTGAGAGAGGTGGGGCATAGAGGACCTACAATAATGTACAGTATTTGAAAAATAATGTGTTTTTTTAATATTAAAGCATGTTAACATATTCTGTTACACCAAATACACAAAATAATTATCTTTAAAATAGCATCATATGAACCCTTTAAAATAGATTTTATTCCTGTGATGTCAAAGCTGAATTTTCAGCATCATTACTCCAGTCTTCAGTCTCACAAGATCCTTCAGAAATCATTCTAAGTTGATGATTTGCTGCTCAAAAAACATTTCTTATTATTATCGATGTTGAACACGGCTGCTTATAATTTTCTGTGGAAACTGTTATGTTGAATAAAAGAATGCATAAAAGAACAGCATTTAATTGAAACAGGAATACTTTGCAACATTTCAAATGTCTTCACTGTCACTTTTACTCAATTTAATGCATCCCAAATTGCTGATCGGTAGTGTACCTGAAATGCCATGTTGGGGAGGTAGACTAGCTGGTTATGAGTGAGGGAGAGCAGGTTTACAGAGTTTAACGCAGCAAACGCTCCAGGGTGGATCTCTTCAATGCGGTTCCGGTCTAAATACAACTGCTTCAGTGATGATAAACCGTCAAACGATTCCTACAGGTGGGGAGACAATAACAACATAGCTAAAAACACAGACACATGTCAAACCATCAGCTTTAGAATGATTTGACCTCCATTCATCTAAAATGAACACACTTCCACATCTCAAAGAAAACACCTGGTAGAGGATGTCAATATGGTTGCTAGTGAGGTCAAGCTGCACCAAACGTGAAAGTCCCCGGAGCGCCCCCTCTCTGACGGACTGGATACTGCATCCCTGCAGGTTCAGGTGGGTCAGGTAGGGTGTGTGTTTGAACCCATTTTTAGGCAGTTCCCCAAGATTATTCCTCTTCAGGTCCAATTTCACTGTGATCTGAGATGAAAGCCATTGCAAATACTGCATATGAGTACTGTATGTTGATCCACATGCTCATAATAATGCTAACAGATCCTATAAGTTAGTCAGGTTATTTTGAAAGGCATTAGAGGTGTTATTAACCCTGCATACCAAATGTTACCCATTAGGAAGGAAGTTCAGGAAGGCACAATATTAAATGAGAATCTGTTTGAATCAGTCTGTTATAGTGTCATGCATCGTTTGTTGTTTGATGGTGCACGCCATGCACAATCTGGATACAAAAGCAAACTTCAGAGGCATCAGACATTAAACTATGATCATGATATTAAGACACAAGCATGATGATTTTTGTGTGGTGTTCTGTACTGGATGTGGAAAGTCACACTCACCTCGTTTATAGTAGGAGGAATATGTGTGAGATTCTTCCCTACACACGTCACAGTGAGCTTTGTGTTGTCGCAGACGCAGACGCGCGGGCATTTCGCAGTCTGACCCGCAGGAACAGAGGTTATTAAGAACAGAAGCAGACGTGCTACTATCAGCCTCATGGTGCCGACCTCCTCCAACTGAAGCGATACAAAGGAAACTGATTATTAACAAAGACCTTAAGACTGTTTTTTTTTTTTTTTTTTTTTTTTTTTTTTTTTTTTTTTTTTTTTTGCTTAGTTTTATATTTTCTAAACAGGCACAGTAGGCCTATTCTTTCATGTGTAAAAAATGTTAGCATGTCCATTTATATGTACATGAAAATAATAAAAAGTAATAAAAATAAATAAAAAATACAACGTTTGGAGTCAGTATATATAATATATATACAGTATATAATGTTTCATAGAATAAGCAATTTATGCTTGCCAAGGCTTGCCTTCAGTTATCTGATCAAAAATGCAGTTAAAAGAGTAATACTCTTTTAATTTTTTTTGTTTGAATCAATTTTAAATGTAATATATTCCTGTGATGCAATGAATTTTCAGCAACAGTACTCCAGTCTTCAGTGTCACATGACAGAATCTCAGAAATACCATGAGAGAAAAGAAACATCCACATTGTTCATGTTAACCCTTTTGAACAGTAGCATAAACAAAATTAACATGAGAACAATTATTGTTACAGTCCATTTAAAGATTGCATTCCTATTTCAAACCAAACACAACATAATACTTATGTCTTTAAACACCATAGGTAAATTCTTGCATTATGACCTCTGATCCCATCCTGCCCTTAACACAATTAACACAGCGGTACCACATTTCACAGGGCTCCAAACTTTAGTGCATGAATGGAGAAAGACAAAGAAGTATTTTACTCATTTCCATTTTTAAATCTTACAAATATGCTCATTCAGACGGTTTCATTATGCAGAACTTAACTTGATCAGAGTAGGGATGAAAACCCTTAATATTACTGAGCTGAATGTAAACTATTGTTTCTGAAATTGAACTGCTGGTTTTGTCTGGTCAGAGTTTTCGTTGCAAGTTTGTTTAATATTACAACTAAACATTTAGCCGTTAGGCTGAAAATCATCTGCGCCTTCCCTTCTCGCCCGCAGCAACTTGTGTTATCACCTGACCCGCTGATGTGAATGAGAGAAGAATGGCCCCGCCTGTAGATGCCAGTATATGCTGCCGGTCGGCGTTGACCTCACAGAACAAATACATTTCTTTCAATTTCTCCCGTTTAAATAGCAAGCTACTTGCCTTAAAACCATCAACTGCAATGCAGCGGTGCCACTTCGACCCCTTGGAATTATAAGGTTCTGTCTGCATTCTGAGCAGTTTTGAAATATTGAGCTTCAATGTTTTTGCATTCCATAGACTTCTGTAGATAGAACCCTTTTTGTTTTCTAAAAAAAAAGGCCCAAAATGTACACAGCTTACAAAAGAAACATCACATAGGCTAATGTAAATAAGATGTCACAGAATAATGTGAATAACTCCATTTTGACAAAAATGTCAGATAGAACCTTATAATTCCAAGGCGACGAAAAAGCGCTATATAAATAAAGGTGACTTGACTTGACTTGACTGCAAAAAAAGATAATGAAAGAAATGACAACTCACCTCTGTTAGGAGTTTAAGCTATATATAATCCCAGAACTGGAAATTCTGGGGGGAAAAATCTTGATCTCGCAAGTGTGTTACTTTTCGTTGCAAGTTTGTTTAATATTACAACTAAACATTTAGCCGTTAGGCTGAAAATCATCTGCGCCTTCCCTTCTCGCCCGCAGCAACTTGTGTTATCACCTGACCCGCTGATGTGAATGAGAGAAGAATGGCCCCGCCTGTAGATGCCAGTATATGCTGCCGGTCGGCGTTGACCTCACAGAACAAATACATTTCTTTCAATTTCTCCCGTTTAAATAGCAAGCTACTTGCCTTAAAACCATCAACTGCAATGCAGCGGTGCCACTTCGACCCCTTGGAATTATAAGGTTCTGTCTGCATTCTGAGCAGTTTTGAAATATTGAGCTTCAATGTTTTTGCATTCCATAGACTTCTGTAGATAGAACCCTTTTTGTTTTCTAAAAAAAAAGGCCCAAAATGTACACAGCTTACAAAAGAAACATCACATAGGCTAATGTAAATAAGATGTCACAGAATAATGTGAATAACTCCATTTTGACAAAAATGTCAGATAGAACCTTATAATTCCAAGGCGACGACTTTATAACGTGTGTTTGTCACATTGTGTTACAACTTCCCCTGAGCCACATGGCCCAGTGTAAGTACCATCCATTGCCTCCACCGTGCATGCTGCTGAATTTGAACCATATAAAAATAGTAGCATTATTATATCATTAAAGTGATTACTTTGAGGTAAGTTTTTATTTGAGATACAGTGGGTTAATATGACTTATTTTTCAGTGTTACAATTGAAAATGTATCAATTGCATTATTAGTGCACCTATATTTGTTTCTTGTATCAAAAGATGACTAGTGTATTTCAAGAAGTCTGTGAGTTACGAAGGAAAATGTAAAAAATGGTACAACTGCCACCGGTCTCCCCTATCACGAACATTTTAAATTAAAATTTAACAGAAACAAATGACTTTAGTGCTTTTCCTATTGTATTTAAATCTTTATTACAAGCAATCCTGTGGGTCATATGAAGAACTTGTATTTTTCTAAATCTGCAAGTGTCATCCATTATGTCGCCTTGTTCATCTAAAAGTGTACTTTTCCTTGCGTTAAACCAAAAACACGTGTTGACTGAAGGGCTGGACTGGGCACGAGCCCGACCCAAACACGACCCGTGAATTTTTCAGGACCAGTCGGGTAACAGTCCTCTACCTCGTCCTTTACCTGGAGCCCCTTGGGACACACAACCGTCAAGATACAGCCATAGTGAAAAAATCTGATTCCAAAACATCACAAACCGTTAAAAAATATAATTTTTTTTACAGTATTTTACAGTACAATTTTTAAACCAGTTTCACTACACCATTCATAGGCTGCATATCCATCACTTTACGAAGTTGCTTGCATTTTTTATTCCATTAGAATACATGGCTATTTTTGAATGACAGTCAGGAGATGGATGCTGGTTATCCGTATGGGTGCAGTTTTGGCATCTACCAGCAGGGGCCATAATATCCATGCTAACAAGTCAAGCCTAAGATTTTAAAACGAAAGCAAAATGCAGATGTTTATAATGTGACATCAAAAGTATCATTTGTACACCTAAGTGAGAAAACCGAATATTTAGATGTTTAGAGAAGTTTAGGTTTTGCTGGTTACTTCACTTCATATTTTGCGTATTGCAATTTATTTCCCCAACAGTTTCAAACGGTTCAAAAGAGGAAGGATATTTCTTTATTATTATTATTTACTATTTATTTATTGTTGGTTGAAGTTAACTCTCTGTGTTCATTTGGAAGCCGTGGTGCTTTTCAACAAAGCAAATTTAAAATTCACTAACACAAACGCAACAAAACCAGTAATAAGCAGTCAGGAGGCGGGGGCGTGAAATTCAACTTGATTGATATGTTCTCTAGCCAATCGTAGCGGTACATCAGTGCTGCTAGCCAATCAGGTTAAAGGAGAACGGAACACCCCCCTCCCCCTTCTGTTGCGCACAAGGGACGGCGGTGGAAGTCATACCTCAGAATTGCTTCTGCAAGTCTGAATTTTGTATCAGATCAGAAGTAAACCCAATTTATTTCTTTTAAAGAGCAGAGAATGAATCGCTTTCACCTGTTCGCGTTTTTGATTTGGCTGTTAATTGCGGACAGCCAAGCAATAATCAGGTAATTGCATCAATTCTCTTATCGATGTAAGCGCGTTTTATGTGAACATATTTACATATTTGATTATGAATCTTTTTGCTTATTAAAAACAGCCCCATTATGACTTTGCACATTAACTTTCACTATATTAATCACCAAGTTTATCTGTATTAGGATAAATACAGTCTTCAAACAACAATCCAATGCATTACGTTTTATAATATGAATCTAGCTGCTATAAACAGTGCTGCTTAGGACGTTTTGTGTAAATGTCTGATACAGCATCAACTGATGTTTTGGATCAGGAAGTTGAACTCGCATGACCGTGTTCAGTTACATGCTGTGAACTGCTGTGGTTGAGGTGCGACATTGTGTAAACCTGCATCTACAATGAAAACGAGAGAGGCGAACAACTTAAACGCTTATTCATAATAGGAGCTGACATTCAGTTTCGACAATTTCGTTGCTTATAAAGTCAGCGTTGTAATTTGACGTCGATGTCGGATCTTTTTAATGAAACCGTTCACAAACCCATCTAAACGCTTTGTGATCAGCACGGTTATTTTATACATTTCCACCTCGCAATGATACAATGTAACAGCTCACTAGTCACTGTGCAAATTTATTAGGTTGTGGACTTGCGGTCGATACTGCAGGTCAAGAACCGCCCACTCTAAAGCGACCAATCACAGTTCGCTTTGTTTATACGTAACGATTAGGGGCGGGGTTATATAAAATGTATTAATAAACCACAATAATAGACAAGTCTGGGCAAAATAACCATATAATGGTGCTGCAATCTAAACAAATGATTGTCCAGAAGAAAAACAAGACGTTAAGCCATAGCAACACCAAGTCACATTTTCTTCGGAAAACTTACAAATCTAGTTCGGATTATTCATTAAATGCCTTGTTTGAACATTGGTGTCGTTTTATGATGGCCACAGTTTTATAGATGTGATGCACTACTCGACGCAGGTGTTTTATTGCTTTATCACTGTTGTATCTCTAGGATTCCTCTGCACAAGATGCGCACTGTGCGCCGTATGCTGGCAGAGAATGGGAGGACTATTGACGAGATCAAATCCATGGCCAGAGAGAAAATCTCCAAAGTCAGATTTTCATTGCCGTCCACAACACATTCACCATCACCAACAAAACTGCCACCACCTATTGAGAAACTCACCAACTTCATGGATGTAAGCTCATGTGTGCACTGATTATGCATTTGGTTCTTGCATGAGGAATATAAGTCGTCAGGCTGTCCTTTCTCCCATTTTAGGCTCAGTATTTTGGAGTGATCAGTATTGGCACCCCTCCTCAGGACTTCAATAATGTGTGCACTGATTATGCATTTGGTTCTTGCATGAGGAAAATATAAGTCGTCAGGCTGTCCTTTCTCCCATTTTAGGCTCAGTATTTTGGAGTGATCAGTATTGGCACCCCTCCTCAGGACTTCACTGTGCTGTTTGACACCGGATCGTCCAACCTCTGGGTTCCATCTATCCATTGCTCCTTCTTGGACATTGCATGCTGTGAGGGATGTTTTGGGTCATTGTTTTGATATGTATTGATTTTTTTCATTATTAAATTTCTTACTCTGGCTGTCTCTCAGGGTTGCACCATCGCTACAACTCTAAGAAGTCAAGCACGTATGTTCAGAATGGCACGGAGTTCTCGATCCGCTACGGCAGTGGGAGTCTCTCTGGCTTCATCAGTCAGGATACAGTCACTGTGAGTAAAGACTAAAGGAACTGATCACGAGAGCTGTAAAAGCACCGTAAAAGTGACTATATACTATATCACAGGCCTCTAGAAAAATCCAGTAGCTTTGTGTGAGCTTTTAAAAAGGAAACATTAATGTTGCTGAAGCTAGCGTTGTTTTAGTATTATTCATATACTATTATTGATTCATTTTTGAATTGGATTTTATTTTTATATTAGTAATTTTATTATGTGCATTTGTCATTTTATTAGATTTTTAAATTCTGTCTGTCTGTCTGTCTATCTCTGTCTGTCTGTGTCTATTAATCTATCTCTGTCTCTGTCTGTCTGTCTATATGTCTTATCTCTGTCTGTCTGTCTGTGTCTATCTGTCTATCTCTGTCTGTCTGTGTCTATCTATCTATCTCTGTCTCTGTCTATCTTTGTCTCTCTGTGTCTATCTCTGTCTCTGTCTGTCTGTGTCTATCTATCTGTCTCTGTCTGTCTGTCTATCTCTGTCTCTCTGTGTCTATCTGTCTATCTCTGTCTCTGTCTGTCTATCTATCTATCTCTGTCTCTGTCTGTCTATCTCTGTCTCTGTCTGTCTGTGTCTATTAATCTATCTCTGTCTCTGTCTGTCTGTCTATATGTCTATCTCTGTCTGTCTGTGTCTATCTCTGTCTCTGTCTGTCTGTGTCTATCTATCTATCTCATTATAACATGTGAACATTTATTTGTGTCTATCTCTCTGTCTCTGTGTCTATCTGTGTCTATCTATCTATCTCTGTCTCTGTCTGTCTATCTATCTGTCTCTGTCTGTCTGTCTGTCTATGTCTCTGTCTGTCGTGTCTGTGTCTATCTCTGTCTCTGTCTGTCTGTGTCTATCAATTCAATTCAATTCAAAATTGCTTTATTGGCATGACTGTAAATGATACAATATTGCCAAAGCTTAGTATACATGTACAAAAAGATAAAAAATAATAATATAATAACAATAAGTAAATGAACATCACAGTAATATAATGGAATATTATAACATCTTAGAAGTATTAAACTGTAACAAATTATAACATGTGAACATTTATTTGTGTCTATCTCTCTGTCTCTGTGTCTATCTGTGTCTATCTATCTATCTCTGTCTCTGTCTGTCTATCTATCTGTCTCTGTCTGTCTGTCTGTCTATGTCTCTGTCTGTCTGTCTGTGTCTATCTATCTATCTCTGTCTGTCTGTCTATCTCTGTCTCTCTGTGTCTATCTGTCTATCTCTGTCTGTCTGTGTCTATCTGTCTCTGTCTGTCTATCTCTCTGTGTCTATCTGTCTATCTCTGTCTGTCTGTGTCTATCTATCTGTCTCTGTCTGTCTGTCTATCTATCTATCTCTCTGTCTGTCTATCTCTGTCTCTCTGTGTCTATCTGTCTATCTATCTATCTCTGTCTGTCTGTCTATCTCTGTCTCTCTGTGTCTATCTGTCTATCTATCTATCTCTGTCTGTCTGTCTATCTCTGTCTCTCTGTGTCTATCTGTCTATCTATCTATCTCTGTCTGTCTGTCTATCTCTGTCTCTCTGTGTCTATCTGTCTATCTATCTATCTCTGTCTGTCTGTCTATCTCTGTCTCTCTGTGTCTATCTGTCTATCTATCTATCTCTGTCTGTCTGTCTATCTCTGTCTCTCTGTGTCTATCTGTCTATCTATCTATCTCTGTCTGTCTGTCTATCTCTGTCTCTCTGTGTCTATCTGTCTATCTATCTATCTCTGTCTGTCTGTCTATCTCTGTCTCTCTGTGTCTATCTGTCTATCTATCTATCTCTGTCTGTCTGTCTATCTCTGTCTCTCTGTGTCTATCTGTCTATCTATCTATCTCTGTCTGTCTGTCTATCTCTGTCTCTCTGTGTCTATCTGTCTATCTATCTATCTCTGTCTGTCTGTCTATCTCTGTCTCTCTGTGTCTATCTGTCTATCTATCTATCTCTGTCTGTCTGTCTATCTCTGTCTCTCTGTGTCTATCTGTCTATCTATCTATCTCTGTCTGTCTGTCTATCTCTGTCTCTCTGTGTCTATCTGTCTATCTATCTATCTCTGTCTGTCTGTCTATCTCTGTCTCTCTGTGTCTATCTGTCTGTGTCTATCTATCTGTCTCTGTCTGTCTATCTCTCTGTGTCTATCTGTCTATCTCTGTCTGTCTGTGTCTATCTATCCGTCTGTCTATCTCTGTCTGTCTTGTGTCTATTTATCTATCTCTGTCTCTGTCTGTCTGTCTATCTATCTATCTATATATCTCTGTCTGTCTATCTATCTCTGTCTGTCTGTCTGTCTGTCTGTCTTCAGTTTTAGTTTTAAGAATTTAAGTACTTTAACTTAATGCAGGAATACACTGCACAGATTTTTTGTAGATTTTTGCCCTGATTTAAAGTCAAGGAAGAGTTGATTATAGTTGCTAAAGTTCAGAGCCATTCTGGATAATTTCTGGCCTTCAGAGTTGACAGATTTCACAGAAAATCATGTAGTGTATGATGGGCACAGACTCTGAATTTTATTATTATTATTATTAAGCCTATTAATTATTTTCTTTTCTTTTATTTATATATTTGTTTTATTTATTTATTTTATTTTATTTTATATGATCCTCAGTCATTTAGTGTATGATGCCCAGTTTTAAATATCTAACGGTTTAGAAAGTATAGTTTTAATAGTTTTAGTTAACCATAAGCACACTGTTTGAGGCATCGACATGCCCAAAAACTCTCACATTTGTATCTGTCTGTAGTTGGCAGGGCTGAAGGTGCCAAACCAGCAGTTTGCCGAGGCTGTTAAACAGCCTGGGATTGTGTTTGCGGTGGCACGTTTTGATGGCATCCTGGGCATGGCATACCCCGCCATTTCTGTAGATGGGGTTACGCCGGTGTTTGACACAGCCATGGCTGCCAAAATCCTGCCTCAGAATATCTTCTCTTTTTATATCAACCGGTAAGCCTCTTTTTTTTTGCTCATTTCAAGGTTCATTTGACTGGTTTTTCAAATTGTTTAGCAACTTGGTGGACATTTAATATTGACATGGGAGAGTTTGGAAAGTTAACAACATTGTTTCCCTTACCTGAGGCTCTTTTCTTCTCCATTTCAGTTTTATAATGGTGAAGAATGTGGCTACAAATGTAGACTGATAGTGTGACCTTCAGCATGAAAGAATTGTATTTATTCTTGTGTTAAACGATAACGCATGACGCCTATTACTGCTTGCAGAGCAGTGCCGCCCCTTTCTTGCTTTTCAAAGCGCATGTGCATGTTACAGCCAATTTATCACACTATAGTCAATTGTTCTGTCTGTATAAAAAGCCTCTTTTACTAACTGAATGATTCATGACTAAAACGTGCACATGTGGGTCAGGCTTTGCCTACATTTTGGGGACCGAGATGCGTAACATTTTAAAATCACTTGCGTTGTAGGGACTGTCATCGCAGTGGCTTAATGCACATGCTAATTCTTGTTAATAAATGTTGTGTGTATGTGTAGGGACCCCGTGGGTGAAGTTGGAGGTGAGCTGATGCTGGGAGGTTTTGACCAGCAGTATTTTGACGGTGATCTGCATTACGTCAACATCACACGAAAAGCCTACTGGCAGATAAAGATGGATGAGTATGTGATCACCATTACTATACAAGCCATGTTGGTTTTTAGCCAGATTAATATTGGTTTACTAGAATGTTTTTTTTTGCTGCAGTCAGTGTTTATGATGGCTGCAAACTGGCTAATAAACGACTTCTTGCTTATATTGGTTGTTTTCCAACAGAGTTCAGGTGGGTGGCACGCTTACCCTCTGCAAAAATGGATGCCAGGCAATTGTTGACACAGGAACATCAATGATCACGGGGCCGGTTCAAGAGGTGCGGGCGCTTCAGAAAGCCATCGGAGCCATACCACTGCTCTTGGGAGAGGTGAGGAGCATTCCTGCTAAAAATATATCTTCATCAAAACGTATACATTAAATCATTTATAATGGTTATTTGTTCTTTATTTATAAATCATTCATTTCATTTTAATTTGCTGACACTTTCATTGCCATGTATTTCCAGCATAAATTGAGGAAGTTGTAAAGTGAGCATTTCCTCTTTTGTAGTACTGGATTGACTGTAAGAGGATTCCATCACTTCCTGTTGTTTCCATCAGCCTGGGAGGGAAGATGTTCAACTTAACTGGAGAGGACTATGTTCTGAAGGTGCGTCGTCCCCCTCTTTACAGAATCTGGTGTGGTTTTTCCTCTTACTCTGTAGAGGTTGGAAAGGGACGTTACAGAGGAACATACAACGTTATGTTGAACATACAAAGTCCTTTTTACATAGAAGTGCAATTTCATGGAATAAATTACCTTATTCCTTGACGTGAAAGATTAAGTTGGTGGCTAAAAGATGCTTTTTTGTGTGTGTATATGAAGTCACCTTTTTGGAAGAATAAGTTGCTCAATTAGTATGTGAATGTTTGAATAAATAGAAGTTAATGTTAGATATTGTGTAAGGGTTTGGGATACATTTTCTTCACCTTCATACATGCCTGCCTCCATCCATTTAAAAAAATAAGTCACCAAAAAAAGAAAAGAAAAAATGATCCTCTTCAGTGAATGGGTGCCGTCAGAATGAGAGTCCAAACAGCTGATAAAAACATCACAATAATCCACCAGTAACTCTAGTCCAACAATTAAAGTGAAAAGCTGCATGTTTAAAAGAAACCAATCCAACATGAACTTTAAACATGCAGCTTTTCACTTCACAAAAAGTTAATTGATGGACTGGAGTGGTGTGGGTTACTTGTGGATTATTGTGATGTTTTTATCAGCTGTTTGTACTCATTCTGACGGCACCCATTCACTGCAGAGGACCCATTGGTGAGCAAGTGATGTAATGCTACATTTCTCCAAATCCGTTCCAATGAAGAAAAACTTGTCTTGGTTGGCCTGAGTGCGAGTAAAAATTCAGCAAATCTTCATGTTTGGTTGAACTCAAGGACCACATTGCATAGGATGATTTTCTTTTTATTGTACACCGAAAAAAAAGAAAAATGTAAAATAAATAAAAATTTCTGTTGCTTTTATGTTTGGAATCTAATCAAATCTCAGCACGTTGATTAAAACTGCTTTGGAAATGAATGCAGCATTGATTCATTGAACACTTTAAATCAATCTTAACTCACTTCTATCTTTTCTCAGATGACTCACATGGGTGTGAGTGTTTGTCTGTCTGGCTTTATGGCAATGGATATCCCACCCCCTGCCGGGCCGCTGTGGATTCTGGGAGATGTGTTCATTGGCCGCTACTACACTGTGTTTGACAGGGAGGCAGACCGTGTGGGCTTTGCTCCTGCTAAATGAAAAGAGTGATAAAAATCACATTGTATTGTACTGGACCTAATGGGCCATTAGTAGTACAGAAACCACTGGTTGAAGTTGGTAAGTCTTTTACAATTTGAAATATGCAATGTAAGAAAATCAACAAATGCCTGAGTTACGGGACATGTTTTTCCAAGTATTAAACTCAAAGCAAAACTGAAAAAGAAGAAATAGACAAACTTGTTGAGCTAGGGATGCTCTGTACTTCCCCTTGAAGCCTTGCTTGTTTCAATAGATGAATGAAAAAACTATGCATTTTTAGTTTATAATTAAGCTATTAATTATCTTTGTAGAAAATTTAATAAAGATTGAATAAATTGCTGGTAGATGAATAGTACTTTGGATTTGTGGCATTCATGTGTTGGAATTTTTTGTCAGTTGACTTTTGTATGCGTGTGTAAACCATTTTGATAATGTTGGTGTATCATACTCAATTTATCACACTGAAATGAATTGTATTTCTGTTAAAGCTGATCAAGACTACTTGGTTTCTTTATTGTCTGATCATTTAACTCAAAATCGCAGCAAAAGTTCTTCCAAACCTGAAGTTAAATAAAGTTTTGTTTGTAGTTGCTTGTTTGGTTTGTGCTCTGCTGTCTATAGTTGAATTTACTTTGAAAGATTTTTTTGTCTAAACTGCTCAACTGATAGTGGTTTTCCACTTTTTCTATTTTGTAATTTGTAAGCAGTTGATTTGATTGGTTGACTGCATCTCTAGCCCAACAGAAACAAGGCATTGGTTAGTTCCTGCATACTGTGATAGTGTTAGTCATCTTCTGTTTCCTGTGATGATCCAAAATGTCCATCACATGACCTCTAGAGTCAGTTTAGCACATTACATTTAACATATCAATATTTACCTTTGGCTGAAATTCTGTCATACCACTGAGGTTAATTTGATTTGCCTTGAGCACAGATCTAATTTCAAAGTCATTCAAAGTCATGAAAATAATGCTAATTCAACTACCATTTAAAAGTTTGTAATTTTTCAATGCAGCCTTGCTTGATAAAAGTATAAATTTCTTTAAAAAAAAAAAAAATCTGACCCCAAACATTGGCCTATGTCAGCGACTTGCACAAATAATTCACAATAATGTTATAATACAGTTTCAATCCATTCGACTTTATTTTCATCCTTGGCTCTGTATTGCAGCACAGAGACCCGAGGCACAGAACAAATAATACAAATTGCTGTTTAATAAAAATACAAATCACCAGGAAATGAAGAAACGAGTACACAAGCATCACATGCAAAGTACTAGGCCAAGCTGAACTGCACTACTTTTGGATTCGGTGCTGCCCTTTCCCATCATTCGCCAGGTAAATGTGTTTCTGCTACAGCACACAGGTAGACACATGTGTTCTGGTTACGCAAGTAAAATAAATGCTTCAATACATAAACGCAAGATCTCCTGCGAGTTTTGGCATTTCATATCGGAGACGAAGCCTATTGTATATTTTGTTCTAGCAAATGTCACTCTCTTAAGCACAAAGAATGATCATAAGATACACAAAAATAGTTTCACACTGGTTTTTGGTTACATCTGTACAATCAATACAAAAATACTAAAATGTCTCTATGAAGTCTGTTTTTTTAGGCTCTTGTACATCATTTCAGTTCCCCTTCCTTATAACCCACAGCCTCAAAAAAGTAAACCATGTTTTTAAACGATTCTATAGCTTTAAGGAGGTCTGCAAAGGTTTCCTTGGTTTATTAAGCAGCTGTAATACAATAAAAATCACATCTGCTCTTTGTTTAGCCATTCTAAAGATGTGTTTTGATTATTAATTCAGGTATTTATCTTCATCTGGTTTCAGCAGTGTGGTAATAACCCGTGTCGACCATTTAAATAACATCATATCCATTCAACATTTCTGAGTTGCTTTTACAGGATAAAGTAACTGAAAATAAGCAATTAGGTAAAATAGGTTATTTGCATATTTTAATGTCACAAACTGACAAGAAAGATGGAAATATGGGGGAGAAACACGATCAAATAAACATGATCTTTTTCTTAAACATTATTATCACTATGCAACTGATTTTGAATAATGGACAGAAATCCTCTGAAAAAGATTATGTTATTTTAGGCATTTTTTTTACTGTGTTTTAATTACATTTGCCTTCCAATAATTTTATATTTCAGAAAGTTGGTTTACTAAAAATAATTAAATTATACAATCACACAGAGTTGCAAGCATTTCTGAAAAGATCACAGGAAATTTAGTAACTGAAAGATAATTCAGAGACCCTGCCATCTGATTAATCTAAAACGGCTCTCTGTGTCATATATTTTTCTAAAGGAAAGTATTTTGACGAATCCAAGAACAAAATCGGAGAAAATACTGAACAATGTTCCACGTAACGAATAACTGGGAAACATAAAATCATGAATTTCACAGATCAAATGTAACATGTCAAATTACCACCAGATACTCATCGCCGTTTGGGTAACAACAGAAACACATAAGTGATGACGGTGCTTGAATCTATAAGAAAATATCACCGAATCAATCTGATTCTTCACTAGATAAATATATAATCGTTATGATACTTCACTGTGCATTAGAAAAGTCAAAAACACTGAAATTATATAAGACGGCCATATAAAATATGACCAACGGATGAGGTTGTAGAACCTGAAAATAACTTATGATGGTACGACTGACAAAAACAATTGAGGTTCCTGATCTACTCCGAACAAGACACGTATGAAAACATTGCCATTATTGCCAACTCAATTCTGTGCGGGGACCAAAAAGTGGTGGGCATATGTGCATGCGTGTTTTCTAAACAGTTCTCAAAAGGCTCTCTGGGTCAGACAATGCACAGTATAGTGTGTATCCCAGTTCATCTATTTCCTGTGGTGTTAGCTCACAGAACAGATTGACTTTGAGACTGAAGATGCAGGGTAACCTCCCAGCCTCTAGGTGTCCCACTAATGCACGAAGCAGCTGCATGAAACGATCGGCGAGCGCTTCCTGAGTCCAATCGCCCTCCTGTTCGCTCAGGAGAAGGATTGCATTAGTGAGCTGGCTTGCGTTTAATCGTGCCAGCGCTGGATTCAGTTTACACACGGCTTTAATGATTTTAAGACACGCGCAACGGCACCCGGCGTCTTCCTGATCGAGCGCACGTAACTTCGCCGTTTCCGCCACACGAAAACTCTGCCGCCACAGGTTCTCATGCCGTTCGGCGGCCAATCGATGCGGTTTGGCGATCAGCGAGACGCCGTCCTCCATAACAAGCAATGGGAGGAAGTCCACATAAAGGCGACGGTCCGTTTCGTACTGCACTTCTAGCGTAAGCGTTTCCGACGGGACCACGGGTCGGATGATGTAATCTAAAACACTACCGATGGCGGGCCAGTTGATGGAGCCAGCGACAAGCTTCTCGAAAACTTCTAGGACGCTCTTTGGGGAAAGGTAGCCACCCACCATGCAACGGTCCCAGTAGCTGCTTCCTCGTGGGAAGTACTCAAGGTTTTCCCGACGAACCAGCCAGAAGCCAGGAAGGTTCATGATGGTGTCCTCACCAGGAATGGATGACCAGAGATTCTTCTCAAGGATCATGGGTACCATCAGCTGGGCGTGGTCAGCAGTTACCACCTAAAAATGTGAAAAATAAATATTGAGGGATGAATTACGCAAAGGTTTGCATTACATTGAACAAATGTGAGAGTAAAGACGTATAAAATGTTACAAAAGAGTTCTATTTTTAAATAAACTTTCTAAATTGAACTTTCTATTTATCAGAGAATCTTGATAGAATTCCACAAACATATTAAAGGGGACATCGCATATTTTAATGTCACAAACTGACAAGAAAGATGGAAATATGGGGGAGAAACACGATCAAATAAACATGATCTTTTTCTTAAACATTATTATCACTATGCAACTGATTTTGAATAATGGACAGAAATCCTCTGAAAAAGATTATGTTATTTTAGGCATTTTTTTTACTGTGTTTTAATTACATTTGCCTTCCAATAATTTAATATTTCAGAAAGTTGGTTTACTAAAAATAATTAAATTATACAATCACACAGAGTTGCAAGCATTTCTGAAAAGATCACAGGAAATTTAGTAACTGAAAGATAATTCAGAGACCCTGCCATCTGATTAATCTAAAACGGCTCTCTGTGTCATATATTTTTCTAAAGGAAAGTATTTTGACGAATCCAAGAACAAAATCGGAGAAAATACTGAACAATGTTCCACGTAACGAATAACTGGGAAACATAAAATCATGAATTTCACAGATCAAATGTAACATGTCAAATTACCACCAGATACTCATCGCCGTTTGGGTAACAACAGAAACACATAAGTGATGACGGTGCTTGAATCTATAAGAAAATATCACCGAATCAATCTGATTCTTCACTAGATAAATATATAATCGTTATGATACTTCACTGTGCATTAGAAAAGTCAAAAACACTGAAATTATATAAGACGGCCATATAAAATATGACCAACGGATGAGGTTGTAGAACCTGAAAATAACTTATGATGGTACGACTGACAAAAACAACTGAGGTTCCTGATCTACTCCGAACAAGACACGTATGAAAACATTGCCATTATTGCCAACTCAATTCTGTGCGGGGACCAAAAAGTGGTGGGCATATGTGCATGCGTGTTTTCTAAACAGTTCTCAAAAGGCTCTCTGGGTCAGACAATGCACAGTATAGTGTGTATCCCAGTTCATCTATTTCCTGTGGTGTTAGCTCACAGAACAGATTGACTTTGAGACTGAAGATGCAGGGTAACCTCCCAGCCTCTAGGTGTCCCACTAATGCACGAAGCAGCTGCATGAAACGATCGGCGAGCGCTTCCTGAGTCCAATCGCCCTCCTGTTCGCTCAGGAGAAGGATTGCATTAGTGAGCTGGCTTGCGTTTAATCGTGCCAGCGCTGGATTCAGTTTACACACGGCTTTAATGATTTTAAGACACGCGCAACGGCACCCGGCGTCTTCCTGATCGAGCGCACGTAACTTCGCCGTTTCCGCCACACGAAAACTCTGCCGCCACAGGTTCTCATGCCGTTCGGCGGCCAATCGATGCGGTTTGGCGATCAGCGAGACGCCGTCCTCCATAACAAGCAATGGGAGGAAGTCCACATAAAGGCGACGGTCCGTTTCGTACTGCACTTCTAGCGTAAGCGTTTCCGACGGGACCACGGGTCGGATGATGTAATCTAAAACACTACCGATGGCGGGCCAGTTGATGGAGCCGGCGACGAGCTTCTCGAAAACTTCTAGGACGCTCTTTGGGGAAAGGTAGCCACCCACCATGCAACGGTCCCAGTAGCTGCTTCCTCGTGGGAAGTACTCAAGGTTTTCCCGACGAACCAGCCAGAAGCCAGGAAGGTTCATGATGGTGTCCTCACCAGGAATGGATGACCAGAGATTCTTCTCAAGGATCATGGGTACCATCAGCTGGGCGTGGTCAGCAGTTACCACCTAAAAATGTGAAAAATAAATATTGAGGGATGAATTACGCAAAGGTTTGCATTACATTGAACAAATGTGAGAGTAAAGACGTATAAAATGTTACAAAAGAGTTCTATTTTTAAATAAACTTTCTAAATTGAACTTTCTATTTATCAGAGAATCTTGATAGAATTCCACAAACATATTAAAGGGGACATCGGATGCCCATTTTCCACAAGTTGGTATGATTCTTTAGGGTCAAAACCCCTGCATTGCTAACAAGACATTGTTGTCGCTATAGTTGCTTGAGCGCACAGAAAATGGCGGACAGGGTACAACTTGCTGAGGACGGAAATATGCTAATACGTGACAGTCCGTCAGTGGTTGTGGGCGGGGCTTGAAAATCAGAAAATCAAAACGGCTTGATAATTGAGACAGTTTAGGTTTTTTGGAGTTTAAAAAACAGGAGTGAATGGATTTTTATCATAGTAGGGTGTTTGTGTCCACACACTGCTTAGACACATTTATATGCAAACCACCATGTAGAAGTGAATTTTGCATCTGATGTCCCCTTTAAGCAGCACAACTGCTTTCAACATTGATAAGAAATGTTTCTTGAGCTGCAAATCAGCATATTAGAATGATTTCTGAAGGATCATGTGACTGAAGACTGAAGCAATGATGCTGAAAATTCAGCTTTGATTCACAGGAATAAAAAACATTTTAAAGTATATTAAAATAGAAAATAATTATTTTCAACTGTAATGATATTTGAACAATATTACAGCTTTTTATGTATTTTTGATAAATAAATGCAGCCTTGGTGAGCAGAAGAGACTTAACTTAAACAATATTTAAAATCTTACCAACTCAAAACTGTAGATTAAAAGCACTTCAATTAAAGGCCATGTTTCCCCTATACTCTTGCTGCTTATGTGACAATTAAAACCCTCTCAGAACTGATCACACTTGTTCTCACCTGAAGGTCATCGTATAGACTTCCGCTCAGGTACATTTCTCGTAGGGGCATATCAGGCAGTTTAGCATGGAGAAAGACTCTGAGCTCTGCACAGATATCCAACGCAGCACGCCGAGCGACGGCCTGCTCTTCTGAAGGGATCGCCACTCGCTCTTGAAAGAAGGCCCAGAGGTGTTCCTGCAGCGAGAGGCGCATCCGTGCCTTCTGGAGTTCAGCCTTACCAGGACGGCCACCACCACGGCCCATAACACGATGTAAACAATCTAAACAAAAGAAGAAAACACAGTATACTTATGACAATCAATTTAGCATACTTAAACATTCTCATACTTCCAAAGGTTAAAACCTGGAAGAATAATTCTACTTAATCACAACACTCAGCCTAAAGTAACACAATCTTTAGTCTTCCAGACACAGATTGAGACTAGTCTTGGACTATGTTGGAGAATAGATGACACAGGATGCTGAACTAGTCATTCAACAAACAAATGATTAGTGAGGATGATTTTGAAAATTTCCAATGCTTACTTCAACAACGACTAGTCATTCAGACATGTCACCAACTAGTCAAAATTATTATGTATATCCCTAATGCCCATAAAACAAATGAAGGGTCTACAGAAACCTACAGTGTATTAGTTAAGGAAGGGTTTAAATACCCACTGAGCAAGTAGAGCAGACACTCCAACATGTACAAGCCTGGTAAGCAATAAGGATACAGGTTAGGATAAGATAAACTAGGAAAAACTGTGTCCATGATGGCCCATGATTAAAAATTAATTAAGAATTTGAATGAAAACAAAAAAATAAATAGATTAAAAAAAAAAACTCCTCAAATCTATAAAGAGGAAATTCAATAATATGGAACAAAACTAAAACATAATGTTTGTGGTCATCAGGAAGTAAAAAAAAAAAAAGCACATTTTTTCATGGTTGTTGCATACAGGATGTTAATTATGCAAGGCACCATAGATTCATTACCTGGCTTGAAGGAGCTGGAGGAGGTGGGGAGCGTCTGTAGAGAGCGGCTGATGTTCTGTTTCATGTCGCGGTTCAGTGTCCGTGGTGATGACCCCAGCCAGCTCGGCTCCTCCCAGCTTCTTCGTCCCGACGGGTCGGCTTTAGTGGGACTGGATGGGGCACTGAGTGCTCGATCGTACATCTGAGACAAACCAAACTCAATTATACACTAATAATAATAATAATAATGAATCTACAGTGCTGGAAACAAAGCATGGACTTTTTTAAAGGGATCTTTTTTCTTCCCCTCATGAGGTATACTTACAAGATTTCCTCTAAAAAACATCTTCATTACATGTGAAATAAGCTACAGAACTTGTGCAGGTCTCTTGCACAGGATATTAAAGGGGTCCTATTATGCTTTTTCACTTTTTCAACTTTAGTTAGTCTGTAATGTTGCTGTTTGAGCATAAAAAAGATTACAAAGTTACAAAGCTCAAAGTCCACTTCAAAAGGAGATATTTTATTTAACAGAAATCACTTTTCAAAAACTACAACGAACGACTCGTTTGGACTACAACGCACATTTTCCGGGATTTGTGATATCACAAAGATCGACGAATGGGACGAGACCTGGTTGAGCTGCACTAGAGAAGGCAACGAGTGTTATCACTATGTCAGAGACACGCTAGCTTTCCCAAGGCAGACGAACTTAAGAGTGGTTACAATCATCCGGATTTAAATCGCGCTCAAATTAATTTGATATTGACGCAATGTTTACACTGAAGCTCGCAGGCGGCTATGGTAAGGGGCATGACATTTCCCGACCAGGCGCCGAGTGCTGCCAATCACAACACACACTGGCCCAGCTAACCAATCACAGCACATTTCGTATTTCAGAAGGCGGGCCTTCATTTGATACAGGAACTATTAGAGCCGTTCATGCCAGACTGAGGAGAGAGGTGTTGTAATAATGTAAAATATGTGAAAAATAATGTGTTTTCCGAACAACCTAGTATGAGAGCCTGTTCTAGTACACCCCAAAACAAAATCAAGACTTTGTAAAAGAGCATAATAGGACCCCTTTAAACAAAGTTCACTTCTCCATACTCTTTGCAAAGCTGAGTTGTGACAGATTCATAAAATAATCCACACTGATTTGTGATGCTCAGTGTTAAGGTCAAACTGAAATGATCAGAGACACTGTTAAAAATAAACTTTATCTGCCATTTCATTTCATTTGGTCTCAAGTCGTTTCTGCTGCTCTGTTTCAATAAAAAGTCAGAAAGACTGGAAGTTTTCATAGTAATTCTCATCAATTCTCAAGATCACTGGAAATGTGATTCCTTATGACATGACCCCTTTAATACACCCACAGACTCAAAGACCATTACAGCTTGTTCCTGTACTCACTCTTTTGACCGCCAGTGTGGCGATCCCGAGCATGGCTGCTCCCCCGACCCCCAGCACCAGCTTTGCATTAGAGAGCACAAAGTCGATGGCTGTGCCAAGCCCATTGTCATCTTTCTTTCCCTTACGGTCCCCGTTCACTCCTGCCATCGATCTTTTACCTCCCTGAGACAAAGCAAGAAAGTGGGAAAAAAAGACAGTAAATAGATTTTCTCATCAACTACAACATGCAAAGCTTATGTGCTGTTCAAATAGCTTGTGTTGCTATTGGTAAAAAAAGTTTAGATGGAGATTAACAGGTATGGCAGGGTTTGATATAAAGAACTGCCAGATGTCCTGGGTCTGAGGGAAAGACGATCGAGATCGATTGATAGAATTTTAAGGCTGGATTGGGAAAATGTAAAATATATTAAAATATATGAAAATAACATTTATTTTACCTTTTAGCCATGATTTTGCATAGCAGTGGAAATCAATGTCACGACTACGCATAATTTGACCCAGGGGTAACATGTAAATAGGAAACAAAAGGGGACACAAAATAGATCCTTGAGGGACCCCACAAAATAGAGAAACATGAGAGGAGGGGGCATCTTCAAGCACTACAAAAAAGGACCTGTTCGACAAATACAAGATAAACCAATCCAGAGCCACATCACTGATACCAACACAAGTCTTCAGATGGTTGATTAAGATATTATGGTCCACTGTGTCAAAGGCTGAGCTGAGGTCAAGAAGAATTAAAAGGGAATACAAGCCAGTGTCAGCTGCAAACAGTAGATCATTAGTGACCTATATGTTGGGAGTGGAAGCCAGATGGAATTTTTTCAAAGATTAGATTGTTATTCATAAAGGAAGTCAGTTGCATGGACACAACTTTTTTTTCTTTCTTTCTTTTTTTTTTTTTAATCTGGACAAAATTTGGACAAAATATTTCTAACATGGCACTGGGAGATGGGTCTTAAATCAGAGGGGTCTTGAGAGGCCTTCTTTAGTAGTGGGTAAACTATCCAAAATACAGCTTTTAGAAACCAAGTGGGAATGCAGTCAGAAGGGCAGGTAGATGATTTTGAAAGTTTTCTCGTGGGAAGTACATTTTACAACATGTTCATTGAACAGGAGTCAACATCATGTTCTCAGAAATCAATATTAAAATGCTGCCAAATATCCACTATTTTTTTTATAAAAGTAATTTGGAAAAGCCCCACAATTCTCTGGAGTAGACTGACCTGGCTGGCTAGACAGAGCCAATTATATAATTTATGGTTTAAAAAAAAAAAGGGATTCTGGGATTGTGTCCCAGTTCAGTAACCAGGTCAGATAAATAAGTGTTCCTTGCTTCTTTAATTTTACACTGACAAGTGAACATCAGATTTTTTAGAGAAGCAAGGAAGACACTGAGTTTATCCTTTTTCCACTTTCGTTCTGCCTTCCTGCATACTAGTTTTTTAGGTTTATTAATTCTTCATTTAACCACAGTAGAGAAGGTGGTTTCAGCTTTCTAACTCTGACTGGAGCTACAGAATCTAGAATATTTCTGCAAGAGCTGTTAAAAATAGCTCCTCTACGGAGAGGTCATGTTGTTCACTAGTGTGTTAAGGTAAATTTAAGGCAGTAAAAAGCTTGACAGAAACAGTGAATTTAGGAGGTTGGAGCAAATTAGATGGCAAAATCAATCAAGTTCACATCATCCACACAGACACCAGGAGAGCACAGGGCCAAGCATGTGTCCTTTATCATGAGTGTACTGCTTCACATATTGAGTCAAATTAAGAGAGTCTAAAAGTTTAATAAAATCAGAAGTAAACAAGAAAGAAGAAGGGCAACAAACATGGATATTAAAATCACCAAGAATAAAAACTCTGTCATAATGCAGTATAATGACTGATAAAAGGTCTGAAAATTCCTGAATAAAACCGGAGATAGATTCAGGGGGCTGGTAGATTTAAACACATAAAATGGGCAGTTTATACTTTAAAGTAAAGATAAGACTCTCAAAGGAGTCTTTTGTGAATTACTGCAAGGCCTCCCCCTCGGCCTGTCAGTCTTGGCTGGTGAAAAAATAAATAATCCTCTGTGATAATGACAAAAATCAATATTATTGGTCATGATAAAATCCTGGCAGACGAAGGCAAAATATTAGTCCAAAGACCTAATATTGAGTAGAAAAAATTAAGCAGATATAGCCGCAGGGATGGAAGACATAGTTGTAACTGTTTTAAGATTGTTTCTGTGTGGACTGCATGCAGACTTAGTTATTACACACTGCCTTTCAGTAATCCTGACAGGAATGAATAAATTAGTGTGAGAGAAGCAGAATTACAACCAGCACCCGCACTGTCAATGACAGGACTATAGTGCAGAAACAAAACACTAGACAAGGTCATGCTGGGGAAACCATCATTTAAGGTTAAAAGTTAAGTGATTGACCAGATCTGATGCTTGTGTGGGAGGAGGAAATGGGGTAGTAGCAGGTAGTTGTGATGACAGAGAAAAAGTCGCTGGTGCTGCCACCTTGTGGTGCCGGTTGCTCACTTTGGATAAAAGCGTCGGCCAAATGAATGAATGAATAAATAAATATACATTTTTTTTAATATTTCCATTTAGTATAAATTAGGGATGCTCCACTCAATCGGCCGGAGATCGGTATCGGCCGATAATCACATTTTATGACTCGAGAAAATCTAGAAAAGTCTTTGGTAAATCTAGAAAAGATCATGCTGTATTGGGAGATCATTCAAGACTCTCTTCATGATTTTTTTCTTTTTGAGTAAATTAAACGTTGTACTTTATTATTATTATTATTATTATTGGCAAAGAAAAAGTTAAAAAAAAATAACTTTTTAACCAGTTATGTTTTCTACTCAAACCGATTTCACAGAGGAACAAAAGAAAGAAAGAAATCAAATACTGATTCTGCTAGGAGTGAACCAATCTTTTTTTTTCTCTCGTTTTTAAAGGTGCAGTAGGAGATCTTGGAAAATGCTAACTTTAGCCTGATGGCACTGAAAACGAACGTCCCACCCTCCCTACAATCGCCGTCCAAAGCCACGCCCCCTGAAAGCATATACGCTCACAGACTAGAATACCAGAGACAACATTACAATAGGCTACATCAGCGGTTCCCAATTCCAGTCCTCGCACCCTCCTGCTCTGCACATTTCATGTATCTCTTATCACGTGCAACGATTGTTCTATTTGACCATGAGTGCCCTGGGAAGTGTACATCACCGGATATTCCGCCATGATTCCAGTTCGAAGCGAGCGAATATGTTCCATACAAAGGGCATTAAAGTGTGCGAGACGTGAATTTAAATAGTATTTATTTACAGAGGTATATTATGTCACTTCACACTTCTCTAGTAAGTTTCGTCTGTGTGTGAAGACGCTGCGCAGCGCAAATCCGTGAATGAATGTTCCGAAGTGAAGTAAACTTCAATGGATTTCCCCTGCTTCCCTTGCGCGAGGACTGGAATTGGGAACCGCTGGGCTACATCATGTGTCATTCACCCGGTGAGAAAACTTTATAGTACAGTTAGTAAAAGTACTACAATACCATGAAGGAAGATCGG
>NW_015637169.1:436342-442154 GCF_001515625.1 Sinocyclocheilus rhinocerous
GCGTGCGTGAACGCGCTGATGACGTATTCTGTCTGCGCGAACAGGGTGCGCAGAGTTATGCTAATACATATGTTGACAGGCAGGTAGGAAAGCAAATTAAAACTCTCGGACCGAGCGTTTTGATTGGACGAACATTTCTTTGTCCTACGGCTTCCACAGAATATATAAATACAGATAAATACATTTAGACCACTTAACTTAATGATTGCTATCGGGATGTGAAGAGACTTTCAACCAGCATAACAAAAAATGTTTCTGAAGACAATCACCTATTGCACCTTTAAGCCCTGCTTTATGCAATTGACCAATATCGGTATTGGAATTGGCCAATAGTTGTTTGTTAAAATCGTTATCGTATCGGCCCCCCAAAAATCCTATCGGTGCATCCCTAGTTTTAAGTCAGGTTTAGTTTTTATTTATTTCTAGTTGATAATTTTAGTCCTTCAATTTATTTTAATTAGGTGCCAAAGGAATATTTCAAATTTTAAAGTTTTTAATCTAATATGTATATAATATGTAATAATAAAATTATTATTAATAATAACTCTTAATAATATATTTTATTTTAACTTTATCTTAACTGACAACAAAAAACATCACAACATGCACATCCTGCGACTGCCTACATTGTTTCTGATGCACAAATTCCTTCTTACCGGCTAGCGGTCAGACTGGTGCCGATGGACCACTTCCTCTACACCAACCTGCCCAACCCGCTGTTGAGGAAGAACTGGCCTTTCTTCAGCGCGTCCTCCCTCTCTGCTGGGGCGCTGAGGGTCTGACAGCGCCGGAACTCTCGGGTCACTGCGCGCCGGTAGTAGTCACGGTCTGTGTACTGTAGGTGTTGGCCTGCACGGAGCAATGCTCGGTACAGCTGCAGCACGGCACTGCGGGACCAGCTGCCCATCAGGGAGAGCTCAGAGCGGGCAGAGACAGACGTCTCACACACGCACCTGCAAAAGAAAGTAAACACTTTAATACCACCCTACACTGGATGAGAAAAGGTCATTGACCACACAAAAGTGCTGTGGTTATGGTTGTCATAATGCTATCCGATTCAATAAACAGTAGAGACAACCAAACCACATTCAAATCACCACAATTCAGTGCTCTTCTTCAAACAAGGACAGTGTAGAATTAAAAGAAAATAGCATCTGGTCTAAAATATCTTTGGTCAAAGCCATGGTGACTAAAAACTTCACTGACCCCGACAACTTCTGTAACCCGAAATGAAACGCGTTGATGGGCGAGCTCGTTCTCGCTCTGGGGGTGCGTTTCCCGAAAGCAACTATGGTTGCAAGTTCCGTCGTTACAAATAGAATTCAATGGAACTTTCGACCATAGTTCGTTAACGATGCTTTCGGGAAACGCATACCTGGTTGATGTGAGCGCGCACTCTTCCTGGAGAAGTGCCAATACAAGGAATTCCGCCCTTTATGACGTCATACAGGGCCATACTCTGAAAAAAAATTCCGAAATGTATGCGAACCCTGAAGGAGTGTATTTGGCACAGAAATACCCCATCATATGTCCAACTCATTTTTTGAAACTTTGGCCATGTTTAGCATGAGAATCCAACTCTTTAACAGTGTAAATAAGTCAGATTGCATGAAATAGCATTAGACCCTCCCCTTTAATGTTTTTGTGGAAAATACCAATCATATTATTAACAAATCATACTAACCCCAAACATTAATGTACCTGAATTGCAAGAAAGATGAGCTCTTCTTCAAACAAGGACAGTCCACAATGTGTCCTTTGTTTTGGATATTGACATTGCTATTGACCCGTTTCAATGTTATAATATTTGTTTGTTTTTAGGTTAATGCCATATATGCCTTAGTATAAAAATGCTTGAATGCTTTAGAGAGGACTTGCAATAGTTCCTTTGTGTACTTCAAGATAGGATGAATAAGCAGCAGTTGGGAAAGTTAGGTTTCGGAGTTTGATGCTCTGTAATCAGCCACAAAGATTAACAAGAGGGTACTCGGTGGTGAAGAGAGCATGTTGCAACATCAAGCGCAGATGAGACAGATGAAGACTGCAGTGAAAAAGTGGATGAGTGATTGTGCTGGGAGATAGAACGATAAAAAGAATTATTGTGATACAATTCTCCTCGATAAAATGATAACGAGTTCGGTAAATGTTCGATATAATCACTGATAAGTCTCGGTCACGCGAGCACTAAACAGCGCTGTGAGATCCAGCGTGAAGTGCTTGAATTCATTTGAAACAATATCACTCAGAACATGCAGATTTTATAATTAAGATATTTATTTTGTTTAGGAAAACAAAAATAAAGTATTTGTCATGTTCTGCCAATAGAGCAGTTTAAAACCACAGTTAATAGTCTGGTTTCTACAACTTTCACTTGGGAACAAAAATCTGCCTTGGAAAACTTGGAAAAAAAATAAAAGTTTGAAACTTGTCGTGATTATCGATATCGACTTACATGAAAAATTATATTGTGATAATTTTTTTGGCCATATCGCCCAGCCCTAATGACAGATGCTGTAGAGTTTTTAGGTTTTTGGATTCCTGCAGGCAGCAGAGGAGATACCCAATCAATAAAAGAAAGGACAAATCAGTTTAAAAAGCCAGACAGTTAGGGAGGTTCAACAGATAATAGGTATAATGGGACAAAGTGTGTCAGAAGAGAAAAGTAGACTTGGTAAAAAGTACAGTAGTCAATCGTTAAGGATGAACAGGCACACTGGGGATACATTATAAAACAAATAGAACAGGAGAAAGATAGAAAAAAGGGAAAAATAGAAGGAACAGCTCAAACAGCAGAGGTCAAAGCTGTGGCTGAACTAATAAAGAAATTAAAAGAATTAGGCATAAAACAGGCTATAATAATAACAGACAGTAAATATGTTGAAGTAGGAATGAATGAGCATTTGGACATCTGGAAAGAAAATGGTTATACAAAAAGTAAAGGAAAGCCTATGGAGCATCTGGAAGGAAATAGAGCAGAATATGGTAGGAATGGACCTTACTGTTATACATCAAGTTGATCAACCAGGACATATTACTCCATCCCAAAATTAAAATTCTGTCATTAATTACTCACCCTCATGTCATTCCAAACCCGTAAGACCTTCGTTCATCTTCGGAACACAAATTAAGATATTTTTGATGCATTCTTGAATAGTGTACCTTGTAGTTTACATTTAGAAAAGCGTGCACAGCGTACCTGTTCGCGCACCTGTGCGTATAACAGACTGTCATCGGACTCCTCCTCTTTAGTAACGTCATCATCCGATCCTTCATCTTTGGATGTGAAACAGTCCATTATAACATCGTTTAGGGCACTGACATCACCAAGATTGAGCAGACTAGCAAGATCATAAGTGAGCAGCTACTTTAGACTGCGTTGTTTTCTTGTGCTCCGCTATTTCACGATATTAAAAAACAAATAAATAAAAAAAACTTTGCGTGCCGTAGTTTACACAGGACTGGCGGGAAATGTGCCTTTATTATATACCGTATTGGCCCGAATATAAGACGACCCTGATTATAAGACGACCCCCCTTTTTCCAGATGTACCTTTTGGAAAAAGGCTTTTTAAAAACCAAATCTTGCTTTTTCTCAGTAAAACACATTTTGTCTTCAATTATTTTCATATTGCATATTTTTCCTATTTAAATTTTTGTTTTGAAAGTATGGTAAAAACTGGTAAAATGTACCAACAATCACATTTAAAAAATATACACTTTATTCTGATTACGTCAGTTTGACGGCTTGGGCAGAATATGCTTAAACACCCCTCCAACCGTTAGATTGCTATGAGTGAGAGACAGAGAGGAGGAGCGCAAACATAAAACCATGCCCTCTATTCAATATTCCGTTTCAGCTGGAAATACGTCACTACACTGAAATAAAGTCGGCAGCAACTTCCGGTTCACGCGGACTTTAACTGTTTTTGTGGTGTTAAGAGAAAGCACCTCAGACCTCCGCAGCGCGTTCTTAACATAAGAGAAAGACACAGTCTTTTGTGCTTGCTGCAATAAATCGCTATTTTTCTGCACTAAACAAGTGAATTTTGCCAAGATATTTTAAGAGATGATAGACAAGATGTTATAGGATAATAATTTAATGAAAACCTAATTTTGACAAAAAAATTACAACCTATTTTTCGATTTTCCTGAAAACGTCCCAGCGCGACATCCGACGGGTTTTCCCAGATCGCATGACATTTATTTATTACTTGGAATTTTATAAATGGAATTTGTAAACATTTCCTTGTTTGTGCAGTCTTAACTTATTTGGTGAAAAGTCTGATAAGATTGTTACTATACAGCCCACTGATTGTTTTATGCTTGAAAACATTTCGTAAATGTTGTAATTCAATAAACACTCAAGAATACCCTCCTGTTCTGTCTTCATTGCATTGTACCAGTGTTTTAGACTTATGCTGCATCCCAATTAGCATACTAACCGTCCTAAATAGTATTCGAAAATAGAATTAGTATGTCCCAAATCATAGTATGCCAAAGATTCCCGGATGGTCTACTACTTGAGATTAAAATTCGAAGTGCAGATCGATGCACACTCTAGCGGCTAATAATGCCCACAACACATTGCGCGGTGGACGAGGATATGATTAGAACTACAAATACGCATAATTTTTTTTTTTAACTACAAACATGGCAGATATGCGAGACCGACGGACAGGCAGAGAAAGGGGTTGGAGTGATAAATAAATCAATGTCTAACCTGATTAAAAACATTTATTTAATGTTATGTGCGTTACATTTCATCTGCAGCAACATTGTGAATTTTATACGTTTGGTCATTAACTTTTAAATGCATCATTATGCATACATATGAAGAGAGTTCTCGTCATGATAGACCCGCGACTGGCAGACCATCGTGCCTCTTCATTTCTCTCCGATACGGTAGGAAATTAAACGAAATGTGGATTTTGTTAACTGCGAAAAGATGATTGACAGTGCAGTTTAAACAGTGACAGAATGCAGTAACTAAGCAACAGAGCGTCTGTTAAAGATGCAGTTATGACGAAGTAGTATGTCCCAAAGCTTGCCTACTATTCTGCTACATACTCAAAAGTATGTACTTTTTCTTCACAAAAGAGTACATACTTTTAGGGCATAGTATAAGTACGCGAATTGGGACGCAGCATTAGACTTTGAGTTAGATTTCTTACCTGACATCAAATTGAATGAGTGGAATAAACTTAAAATCTTTGAGTTGAGTTTGATTGACTAAACAACACTTAAAAATATAAGTGATTTTAACTCAATGTATGAGGTAGGGCTGGGCGATTTGATCGATTAATTAGAATTTAATGTTTTGCCATGATTTTATTTTTTAGAAATCGAGGAATCGCGATTTTGAATAGAAATATTACCAAATGTTAGAATTAGACACTTTGACAATATGCCGGTGATAACAGTAAAAAGAAAAGAACCATCCAACCGCATGTCGGCGCACGTGATTAACCGCTCAAGTGTGACACGCTCTGTGAAGGACCATAAATATAGCGCTAAGCGCCATTCACACAGAATGCGCTTTTGTGTTGACAAAGATGCGACGCGGGCAGTGGAATAGGAAAAACATGCAAGAAGATGGGAGTGAACTTCTTTTATCTTGAGCGCAGTGTTTTTAGAAAGCCGTTTCATGCATGAGATGCTGCAAGAGACGTGAGCGCAACAGTCAAACACATCCATGTTTACACAGAAAAAACTATGGAAAAGCAGCGCAATCGAATAAAAAACCTGTAAAGAACTACTACTGTATGTCTGATATTTCATGTTTGCATCATGGTGACAGGCTGAAAGCTGCTGTT
>NW_015637169.1:442238-457779 GCF_001515625.1 Sinocyclocheilus rhinocerous
CATGTCGGCGCACGTGATTAACCGCTCAAGTGTGACACGCTCTGTGAAGGACCATAAATATAGCGCTAAGCGCCATTCACACAGAATGCGCTTTTGTGTTGACAAAGATGCGACGCGGGCAGTGGAATAGGAAAAACATGCTAGAAGATGGGAGTGAACTTTTTTTAACTTGAGCGCCGCGTTTTTAGAAAGCCGTTTCATGCATGAGATGCTGCAAGAGACGTGAGCGCAACAGTCAAACACATCCATGTTTACATAGAAAAAACAATGCAAAAGCTGCGCAATCGAATAAAAAAAACCTGTAAAGAACTACTACTGTATGTCTGATATTTCATGTTTGCATCATGGTGACAGGCTGAAAGCTGCTGTTGTTTTTACAGAACATTTATAGTTAGTCTGTTATGCCTTCAGTCATTTTGAATTTGAATTACCTTCACTTTTGAGATTTTTTAAAAAACATTTTCCTTGTATTATTTCTGAACACATAATATGTATAAGACAAGTTTGTACAATATGTAGTTGTAGTTCATGCATTTTTTCTGCAATGATATTTAACAAGTGATTTGTTTAACATTTACATCATGTTGACAACTTCATGTGTGCTGCACTTGGAATAAAATTTTCTTTAACTAGAGGGTTAATAAAGAAAAAGTTACTTGAATCATGTTGTAGTTACATTTTCAAGTTGACTAGTTAAAAATCTTAAAAAATCGAGAATCAGTCAAACGTTCTGCAAAAATCGAGATTAAATTTTTTTTGCCAAATCGCCCAGCCCAAGTATGAGGCAATCAGGTTCCACAAATGGTTTGACTTAGCATAACTTGTAGGGTTTTTCAGAGAAAGAGGAAGTAAAGCTTAAAAGAAAGATTCAAACAAATAAGCACATGAGGATTCATTTAAAAATAGAGACGAAAAGCAGAACAAACTTCATAGTTACGGACATACAGCATGAAAAGGACAGGCAAAATGGAAAAACATGAAGCCCTGTTAGCTTGAAATGCAACAGGCTATTCTTTGGAGGAAACTGTGAAATTTGTGGATGTTTGGGAGAATATATATGGTGGTTTGGCTGGACAATTAATCGAAAAGAAATCCAAACTGTAATTCAGAACCTCTAACTGATGTAATCGTCCCATGTCAATTATTTATTTATTTATTTTTAATCCTGTTAATACTTTCCCCATACTACCGTGTGTATGCGGCACTAGACGAACGTGTATGACCATTGCGCTTGTGTCTTTTACAGCGTCTTGAAAGTGAGGCCTTTGATGAAAACGGATGAACAATTAAACCATAAAAAGGAAAAGGAATTATCTGGTCAATAGTAACTGTTGCTAAAGTGCTGATGGAAAATGGTGATAGAGAACAAATAATGTCACCAAGAGTTGATTTTCCCAGGCGAGGTGAAAGTGAGGAGAAAAATGGAAATACGAGATGCCAGTTTGGACAAACTGACGAAGAAAGAACGTTGGCTGAACAGAATAACAGAAAAGGTTGGCAGGGTGTCACGTGTGCCTATAGACTTCTGGAAGGGGGAAAGCCCTCAGAAAGAGAAAGGTGCAAAGTCTACATAACGAAAACCTATTATAGAAGGAGAAACAGAATATCTACAAGCACACAGACTGGCCCTGATAGACAAGGTAATCGTGAATTTAACCACAACATCAGAACCTGAAATACTCGCCTGTGCAGTTGAAATGGAACTGGCTGGGGAATAAAGTGCAGGATTATTCCTGAGTCAGACATGGCCGTTGAAAAATGGGATGGAGGGGAAAAACAAGAAAATTTGTCAAGAAAATTGAAGAAATGGAAAGGACCATGTTTGCTAAAACCCATATTAATAGTAATATTGGTAACAGTCACCGTAACACTAGTAGGGATATGGCCAATAGTTGAATTAGCTACCCAACTGATTACAGTGGACCAAATTTACGTACATGAAGTCGCAAATTGTATTATAGTAGACAGGGCCATCCTTTGGAATGCAAAGATTTGGCACTAAAATGATATTAAGAGATACAGTCCTTAGGGAAGATGTACTGAGAGGGAAGATGTATTGAGTCCAAAAAAGTGAAAAATATGAATGAAAGAGTACATGAATGTTACTGAGAAAATGAAGATAATGACACAAGGTCAAGTTTTCAGTGAATTTATGAAGTTTAACAAAAAGACCAATGAGGTTTACATGCAAATGAGAATGAGAGAGTAATAAATGTGTTAGATTGAACCAGGAAAATGGCAAGAAAGGGGTGTTTTAGATATTGATATTGCTATTTACCTGTTTCAATGTTATATTATTTGCTTGATTTTAAGTTAGTGCCATATGCTTTAGTATAAAAATGCTTGAATGTTTTGGAAAGTACTTGCAATACTTCCTTAGTTTATACTTTAAAGCTGACATAACACACAGTTTCTTTCAGTTTCTCATGTTACTCAAGTTAATCCCTATAGAGTATTATCGCATCCTTCATATATCCGAAGAATCTTTAGTTTTATCAGATTTATTAAGGACAGATACAGCTGTACAAAAAAAAAGTCAAGCTCCTGGAGGCGTGCTGTGGGCAGAGCTAAAGATTCACGAGCACACAAAGCTTTTGCTTAGCAATCGTTTTCAAGCTGTGACACTGACGTAAATAAAACAGGAACAAAAACTTCATTGACCCCAACAACTTCTGTTACCCGAAATGAAACACGTTGATGGGCGAGCTCGTTCTCGCTCTGGGGGTGCGTTTCCCGAAAGCAACTATGGTCGCAAGTTCCGTCGTTACAAATAGAATTCAATGGAACTTTCGACCATAGTTAATTAACGATGCTTTCGGGAAACGCATACCTGGTTGATGTGAGCACCCGAAACTTATACAAACCCTGAAGCAGTGTCTTTGCCACAGAAATACTCCGTCATACGTCCAACTCGTTTTTTGAGACTTTGGTCATGTTTAGCATGAAAATCCAACTCCTTAGCAGCATAAATAAGTCAGAATGCATTAAAAAGCACTAGACATCCCCTTTAAGATAGGATGAATAAGCAAAGGTTGTGAAAGTTAGGATTCTGAGTTTGATGCTCTGTAAACAACCACATGAAGACTCAGTGGTGAAGAGAGCATGTTGCAACATCAAGCAGTGATGAAACAGATGAAAACTGCATTGAAGAAGAGGAAGAGTGCTATATGAAGACGCAAGTGGCATAGGAATGACATCCGCCTTATTAGATGTATCATACATTGATATGTAATTGGAGTTCCCCAAAAAGTTGTATAAAAGGTCTGAGGAGTAAACCACTCTTCAGATGCTGCTTGCATTAAGCGTGAAGGACACCTGATACCCTATCGAGGGACACCTTACAGCATCTCCAGTATTGCTGTTTAGAGTTTGATTATAGAACTCATAACTTGGCTGATTTTAGTTTTTATTTTTGCATTAACTGCTTTGTATGGTAACCAATAAAATAAGAGATTTAATTGCCTCCCGTGAGACTTTACTTATAACTACAAACTGATCCTCAAAAAAGAACAACCACAAGAGAATCTTCTACATCATTCCTGAAGGACTTCAAACTGTGAGCAGGTGAGTACTTCATGGCAGGGCTGGGCCATATGGCCAAAAAATGATCACAATCAAATATTTCATATCAGTTCATACTGATAATTATCACAATCAATTTTAAATCTTTAGGCACATTTTTGCTCCCAAGCGAAAACCAGACAGCTAATTGTAGTTTTAAACTACTCTTTATGGCCAGAACATGACAAACACAGCACGTTTTTGAATTCTTTACACTTTTCCAGTCATTTTTCCTAAACAAAATAAATAACAGAAAAATGTATTTCTTAGTTTCTGCATGTTCTAATAAGTGATATTGTTTCAAATCATGAAACAGGTTTGTGTTGCCTGACTTTGATGACTTGTATCTTCAGCACAGTTGCAGTGCAGGCTGCAATATTAATAATAATATACATATATATATTTATACACACATACATACATATACATATATATATATATATATACATACATATATATATATATATATATATATATATATATATAATCTCTTAGAAATGCACATTTGACAGTAGTAGTTAGGAGTTAGGATGCAGATGTAAATTTGTTCATTATCAAAAACAGTAACATCTGTAAAAAAAAATTGTAACAACCTCATTTTTATAAGGTGAAATGTAATTATTCTGACTGTTTTTTGAGTTTTATTAAAATTACCCATTGTTCTTCCATAGTAGCATACATCTAGACATTGATAACCACAGTTAAAAACACAAAAATAGCACCTCAATACCATGGTAAAAATGTAACTATAACTGTTTCATTCCGCTTGCGGCGCATAAATATTATATCGAACATTTACTCTTGTTATCGTTTTATAGAGGAGAATTATATCACGATAATAGCCCTACTTCATGGTATCATCAAGCCCTACTTAGGCTTGATTTGACTATCCTTACCCTACCTGAATAATCATAGGGTTAACGGTGTACGATAAAAGGACACATCAAACAACGCCTTTCATAACGGTGTACGATAAAAGGACACATCAAACAACGCCTTTCAAAACAAACACATAAAACCAGCCCACGTGCGACTTCTTGACCACATTCTCAGTCTTTTGACCCTGTAATTACACGCAATGACACCGCACTTGTTATTCTCATTATTAACGTTGGGAATTTTACATCGTTTAAAAAAATGCCTTAACGTTACTTGATAACTGAAGAAACAAAATAGGATTGTGAACGATTGCCTTTATAACCACTGCGACAGATTTACAGCCTGTTCCACAGTTAATATTTAGTATTATCAGGTAAACAAAAACAAATATATACGTTGGTACATTAATCACTACGATCTCAGTTCAGGCGAATGTGAAATATGAAAATGAGACGTTCATAAACAGAGCTGCAGTTATTTGCATTCTACCGTTAGCTAGCCTCATCTCCAATGACCTTCTTTATCTGTGTAAACATACCAATAATCGCAACCTCTGCGGTCTCATATATTTCATAAACTCATATTCGGAGCCGATAAAAAAAAACTTCAACTCACGTTTGAAATAGACAGAAGTAAATGTTTGGCTTGTCAAATGTGGAGGGAAATCAGTCTCCAGTGCGGGTCGACCAATGCCGCTCCGGAAGAAGATGTAACTAGACTAGACTTGTACTTTACTTCCGGGGTTATTGGAAGACGGGTTTTTTTTGTGTGTGTGTGGAAGTAGTTTGTTACTAGGGCTGTTACCAAAAACCGAGAGCTATCTAGTTAGCACTTTAAGTGATTTTTTTTAAGAATACTTTCAAAATGCATTTTATGTACTTCAAAATAAACTATAAACCTCTGTTATGAAAATAGCAATTACTGATATAAACAAACACAAGCACACACAGATAGATGCATGATGAGGACATGTGGTCAGCCTGAATAAGTCACAGTTAAACATTGTTCATATAACAAAGATGTCTGATAACAAAAAGCACCTTCCTCACGTGAGACGCACAAACTCAGTGCGTTCTTTGTTCAGCTAGCAACAGACACACACACATGACAAAAATCATCGCCACACAGTACGTCACATGACATTTTTTAGGTGTCCATGTCTGCTACGGAACTCTTCATCCTTCTTCCACCATCTGATGTCTTTTAGTGAGATAATGACACTTCAATGTTGTTTACAGGAAACCCGATTACAGTGAGCACAAGTAACCCAAATGTCCAGATTATGTTAGTGTCATACTATGACATCCTAAAACTGATGAATGAGTTTATAAAGCAATACTGAGCTAATTTAACTTCAAGCCTAAATTCACAGTACAAGGAAATAATTCACATGTTGCGTGTCATTCTGAAAGAAGAAGGTGAATGCAGAAAGGACATGATGTTTGTGGGACATCGGTTATAATCTCGCTGTTTCTGTTTCTGAATGAGAGAACAAGCCATTATTAAACACGTTATTAAACATGTTATTAGCGCACACTAGTAAGGATCAAATGCAGCTTGCACACAGACAATCTAGAAAGCTCAATTTATATAGACTATAATAAGAAGCTTCTGCAGGCGTTAATGTTCAGAATAAAACTGTAGTATCAGAAATGGTGTTCAGTTGTAGAAACTATAAATGAGACTGACCATTTACTGTATATAAAGAAAAGGAATGTCAGTGTGACAATCTGTCCTGTTTTACGGTCCACTTCTATTGGGAGATAGGAAATTAAATTCCTTAATTGGAATCACTAGGTTCAGATTACAGCCCTCTTGCTTGTTCACTGCAACAAAAGCTTGTTGCACTCTTGCTCTCATTGCATTGACAAGTCGACGTATACTTTGGGAGTCTTTACTGCCCTGAGGTGAGTTGAATGTTTCTATATTGCGTTTTACTTAATGTTTCTGCTCTGACATTAAATTATGCAAGTTTGTTGACAAACCTTAAATAATTTTACACTGAAAATAAGAAAATATAAGAAATCACATGAGCAAATTGCGTGGGATTAAAATCAAGAAATAAAAAAGTAAGTGTAAAGAATTAGTGCAAACCCAACTTTAACCCACTAGCCATGTGCATTGGTTTGTAGTTCTAAATTTAAAAAAATAATAATAATATATATATATATACACTGAACAATATATATATGCACACACACACACACACATTCTATTTATTATTAATTCTGAACATTTAAAAATCAAATTAGATATAGTGTGTGTTAAATCAATAAATTAATGGTAGTTGGAAGCTAATTGATTTGACCTCTTATGGTCAACTTATGGGTTATGATCATGAATTTACTTGTTTATTTCTTTAAATGTTTCCTAAAATATAGTTGCTTTTACGTTTGCATTACATCCTCCTTGTAAGTTACTTGCAATGTACAACTTAATTTTTTTCAAGATCAGTGGGATTTATTTATTTATTTAGTACAGCCTCAAAACATTTAACAAAATAAAAATACATACATTCAACAATTTATACAAATATGTTGGCTTCATTTGTGACTGAAAAATGTAACTCATGCATTAGAATGTCAAATCTATATGTAAAAGTTCTTTGCTGTTGGTCTTAGCTGATTTAAGTTGGTCGCACAGCATGGTCAAGCTGGTTTAAGCTGTTTTAAGCAGGATAATGCAATATTTTGCAGGCAATTACTATTATAGGAATATTATGTTAGGCAAGGGCAAATTTGTCTAATAATAATGAATTTACTTGTAATTGTACTTATTTGGGTGTTGCTCCTATTTAATGTGAATGAATTCAGTAGTAATCAATGACAGCACATGATCAAGGTCGCCTACAGTGAACTTCCATGTCACCAGGGAGCATAAATGGAAAAAAGAAAGACAGCATTACAAGAGTTACAAAAAGAGACACAGTGTGATTAAATCAGGCAAAATCAAATTATACAACTAGGGACATGCAGCATGAGACATATTCCCATGACAACTGGCTATACAAACAGCATGCTATACTCATTATGGCCACAAGGTCAAAAAGTAATTTTGAGTATGTGCACCTTTGGAATGTGTAAAGGTTGTCAAATCATTGTGTATGTTAAAAATGCTGATCAAAATGGTATTTGTATGCCTTTGAAACATGCTTGTAGAGTCAAACTACATTTCCAAGCCACACTGAGACTTTTGTGCTAGAAATAAGCCACTTTATGGAGCCACGTAATTAAATTATTGAATTACACATGACAAAAAAAGTCATGTGTCACATGTACCCTGAGAAAACTCACTATGTGTAATCATTCAAACATGGACTTAATTTAAATCACATAACACAACTGTATCATGTGGTCTAAAGTTTTATGTTTCGTCCTTTACTCTACAGGATGGCGCTACCTGATTATCCTATTCCAGAACTGGATGTCACGCTCCAGGAGACTAGCCGCGTGCTTCAGCTCACCTTAAATCCTGACCAATACCAACTCTATAAAACTGCCCTTCTTCAGCAGAAAGATGCACTCCAGGAAGTCCAAGAGCAGCTGAAAAAACACATCTCTGGACGTGAGAACTGGGTGACTGAGGAATTCAAAAAGTGGCTGCTCTCCTGCTACGATCCCCTGCCCAATTCCACTGCTGTTCCTTCTGTCCTGCCCTCCTCTAAGCTGAAGGGGGAGTTTGCACAGATAGAGCGAGCTACAGCCCTGCTTTGGGCAGCTGCTAAGCTGTACAGTGAACCACGGCTGGTAGAAGGGGATATACCAACTGAGCGAACACAACAGTCGCAGGTTTTTGCGGCTAGTCGCCTACCAGGCAAGAGCCAGGATGAGCTAAAGGTAAAGCTTTGGTTCCATTCTTTTTTTTTACATCTAACTTCCAATTTTAAGATTCTTTAGCAAAGTAATTTTTAGAAATGCTGACTCAATCTGAATGACATACTTTCTTGGTCTTAATGTTCCAGACATACCAAGACAGCCTTCACGCCATATTGACCTGTCGAGGGGGTATATTTCCGATTCAAATTTTATGGCAACCAAGTTCAGGAGAATCTCTTTCTCCTTTACCTCTCAATGACATCTATGCCCAACTGGTGCATGCAATGAGTCACCCAGCAGCAGCCCCTGAACAAGACCCGTCCACTATTTGTGGTCTGTCTTCTCTTCATCGCCAAGCCTGGCATTCTGTGAGAATGGAAATCTTAAATGCAGGGGGAGAAGCAGCAGTTTCTCTTGAAATGATGGAGAGTGCCATTCTGGCTGTTTCCCTGGAAGACAACCCAGCACCGGCTGATCTTGCAAATATGCTCAATGCTGTCCGGCTAGGAGAGAACGATGGCAGATGTTTGAGATACTATGATAAAGTATGTAAAAACAAATTAGGATGCTTATAATTACCACTTTATAATTAGTACTGTGTAGCAGGAAACTTACGTTCCCATGCTAGTCAGAGTTTTGCAAGATTCTGAATTGAAGAATTCAGGCCTATAAACCATGAAACTGCAAAGCTTTTTTAAAATAAAAAAAATCATATTAATTACTTTGCATTTCAAAATATTTTAACTCTAATTCTTACATTCAAATTTTGCAACATGTTTGCAAACTAAAATTCCATTGAAATTCAAAAACTATACTGGAATTTATAGGCATTCTCGATTCGGTTCTGAATGATGCACAAACTGTGATGATTTCTTTAACATGTAATTATTATTAATGCTAAATCAAACTCAGCTGTCTGTAATGTTTAGATATGAATGGCAGAATGGCATGACTATTTACCATCTTCATCAACAGGTGGTGAACTTGGTGGTTTTTAAAGATGGCCAAGCAGGCATGTTGTTCGAACATAGTGCCCTGGATGGAATGGTAGCTGGACTTGTCGTTGAACACCTGTGGCAGCTCTCAGAATCAGAAAACAGAGAAGAGATAAGCACCCAAAACAATGGTTTAGCTCCACCCTCAAACACTGGTTCCCTTCATCCTAAACCTCTGAAAATGCCACTGGACGGCATAACTATGCCGAATCAGTCTCTTTCTAGCCTTCAACAAGACAGCCAGTTTGTCATGACTTTTGAAGTTTCATCTTACCCAGATGTCTTCACCACCTTAAGGGGCCACAGAGGTTTATATGATGCATGGATTAATTTCACTTTGCAGCTATCCTTGAGGCAAACACTTGGGGATGCAGCTACTAGCCTTATCATGGTGACACCTACTCACATGCGTCACTTCAAACATGGCCGCTGTGATCCCACATACTCCACAACTGTGAGATCTCACCAACTTGTTACAGCACTGGCATCCTGCATTGGCCCAGACAAGGTTCCCCGGTACACAAATGAGCTTTTCCGGCTCTTTCACCTTGCCTTTTTAGAGCACAAAAACCTCATTAAAGCCACAAAACTTGGCCTTGGTGTGGGGCCTCATCTGGCAGCTCTGCGCAAATCTATGTCTCAAGATAACCCACTCAAAAACTTTCTTGTCCCTTTTGGATGCCCTTCAATTTACTTGACTGGATCAGATCTGATGGAGGGAGTTGAGTGTGCTGTAGGTAACGTGTATGCTACAGACCAACTGGCAGTCACATATCTAGGCAGGAAGGACAAAGTACGTCTAGTGCTGAATGGGAAGGGTACTTTCGCCAACATCCTGGGAAATCTCAAAGAAAGACTTGAGCTCAATCTAAAACTAGTAATGCTTCTGGCACTAAGGTATGCCATTGCTGGGCAGATGGGAGCCATTGAATGTCTCCTGCAAGACAATGAAGAAAAACTAGTAAATGGATCTTCAGCGGATGATGCAGTCAAAGCTGTACAGCAGAAAGGACACAGCAAAACCATGAAGCCAGATTTCACTTTAGTGATTCATGGCGGGGCAGGAGAGGAAATGATGTTGAATGAAAAGGTGATTGGAACCATCGAATTTGCCCTTCAAACAGCTCTAACTCTTGGAGCACAAGTTCTTTTTCAGGGAGGCAGTAGTCTGGATGCAGTACAAAGAAGTGTAGCTGCATTGGAGGACTGTTTCTTGTTTAATGCTGGCAAGGGATCAGTATATAACAGAGATGGGGAGCATGAAATGGAAGCCACCATTGTGGATGGACATGGAAAGAACTGTGGATCCGTGGCTTGCCTGCGAAAAGTGAAAAACCCAATAAAAGCAGCCCGATGTGTTATGGAAAAGAGTGTGCACTCATTACTGATTGGAGAAGGTGCAGAAGAGTTTCTAGACAGTCTTAGAGAGAAAGAAACTACACTGAAATCAGAGTACTTTGACACTGACACAAGATACAAGGAGTTGCTAATGAAGTCAGGTGATGGCAAGAATAACCATCCTCAAACCGTAGGTGCAGTTGCACTGGATAAGTGGGGCAAGTTAGCAGCAGCCACATCTACCGGAGGTTTAGTTGGCAAGTGGAAAGGCAGAGTTGGTGACACTGCTATAGTGGGGGCAGGAATATATGCTGATGAGAAACTTGCCGTGACATGCTCTGGTGATGGTGATGCTTTCTTACGCCAGTCAGTTGCTCATAAAGTAGCCAGCTTATACAACCTTAAAGGTTACAGTCTCAGACAGGCTTGTCGGGAAGTTATCCATAATGATCTGGAGGAAAAGTGTGCAGGAATTATTGCTGTGGACCATCAAGGTGAGGCCGTTATTGAAACCAACGCTGGGGTCATGTTTGTTGGTTCAATGGTCAACGGCATTCCTCGAACTGAAGTTTTGAGACCTATGAAGGGGTTTTCGAATGTGATTTGGGAGACTAATGAATTGGTAGCTCACCTACAACTTAATCCTTTGACCCCAGGAGCCACTATTCTCACTCGAAAAACCATTAATGGACCTAGAAGCATCTTTCAGTTAGTGTTATCTGACTACGTAGCAATGATGCAGGGGGCAAGGACTGTTGCCAATCTACTTTGCGAGAAACTTGGTGTGCATCGCTGTGCCCTTGTGTCCATGCCAGAATTCGACAAGCCAGCTTACATCAAAGTCTTGCCTCTCCATGGCTTAGAACCAAACTGGAAGCCTCAGCTCGCTGAGGAAATGGAGTTCAATCCTTATGACCCTGGATACTGTAGCTCCAAAAGTGGTCCACGATGTGAAGATATACATCTTGACCAGGTGCAGGCAAAGATTCGCTCTCGATTCCCAACACCCAATGCCCCTTCTTGCTTTGACTTCCATGGGGATCCCTCTGATGGTGGCCTTTTCCCCCGCATTATCCGTGGTGAAGAGCAACAGTGGCGTGTCTGGGAAGAAAAAGAACATGTAGCCTTCCTTACTCCTTTTCCAAATACACCAGGCTTTACAGTTCTAGTGCCAAGAAAACCTCTTACCAGTGACATCTTCCGTCTGAACGAGAGTGACTATACAGCACTAATTGTGGCCACAAGAAAGGTTGCTCACCTTTTGCAAGAAGGAATGAATGCCCATGGTGTAGCTCTCATGTTTGAAGGCTTTGAAATTGATTATGCCCATGCCAAACTGATCCCATTAGTTCCTCAGCCTAATGCCATTAAACCCCCAGCCGTGGCTTCTCAGTTCTGCCCAACTTATACAGGATATGTAACATCGGCAGATGGCCCCCCAGCTAGCAAAGAGGACCTTACAGAGATCCACACCAAGATCACAAAGACTACTCCCCCTCAGTCCTGGAAAGACCCCCAGACTCACGCTGCATCAGCCATTAGGAGCAAATGGTATCGTGACCTCTTTCAAATCCAAAACACCCTGTTTCATAGCACAGTAGAGTACTTCAACAACAAATGCAAGTATGCTTATGCACTGACACCTATCACAACTGACACAATCTCCTCTCCAATGGGTCTGGGGTCCGATTCTGAGCCTGTGCTTGTCAACATACTGGACCAAGATGTATATCTTGCGGACTCTATGCAGTTTGTTTTAGAGTACTTCATGAGGTTTCACGAAGGTCTTCCTGGGGCTTACTACGTGTCACCCAGTTTCAGAGGGGAAGATCCTGATGCTACACATCTCAACCAGTTCTACCATGTGGAATGCGAGCTCCTGGGCGACATGAACGTTGCCATTAGTATAGCTGAAGGCTATGTTGCCCATTTGACTCAGGCAATGCTAAAGCAACATTCCAGCATTATCTTAAACACAGCTGGCACACTATCTCATGCCCAAGAACTACTGAAGAACTTAGAAAAACCCCTTCCAAGAGTAACCTTGGATCAAGCCATTCACATTATGCCTTCCTCTGATTGCCTTGAATGGGTTCAGGAGGGACAACCGCAGTTTGGCAGGAAGCTAACTCGAAATGGAGAAAAAGTTCTAATTGAAAAGTATGGAGGTGCTGTTTGGCTGACAGAAATGGACCATCTTGGCGTGCCCTTCTACCAAGCATATGTTGAAGGCTCGGGCAGGAGCAAAGCCAAGGCAGCTGACCTTCTCTTGGGGTTAGGGGAGACAGTAGGGCTTGGGGAACGTCATTCTACACCTGAAATGGTTCAAGAGGCCTTACAGCACCATGCTGTACCAGAGGACTCATACAAATGGTACATCAACATGCGCCAAGTCATCCCTCTTCTTACAAGCGGATGGGGTATGGGCACAGAGAGATACCTATGCTGGCTTCTGCAGCACAATGATGTCAGGGATATGCAAATCATACCCAGACTGAAAGCCAAAAAGTTCATGCCTTAAATGGTATATACTTGTCCTCAAATGTTATATCTTGTGCAAGAATTTTCTACAAACACAGGATACTCAGTAATTATATTAGCAGTTGTAGGGGTTATAGCTTGATATATAAAGCATAGAATAAATGGCAAATATACTCTCAAGAATTATAGCAAAAATAAGGATATGAAATTTGAAATCAAAGTTATTCTGTAACTACATTACATTTCAGATTGCTAAATGTTTAATTTTCTGAGAACAGAACATTTTATGTTTTTGAGCTGGGCTTGATTGACTGTTTGATTTATATAAACGCTGTGATTCTTTATCTTTTTATGTTTTTCTCTTTCCTTGTTTTGTTTAACACTTTCTTAAAATATCATATGAATGCATTACAAACTGGCTTGCTGATTTATAAAAAATGATTACAAAACTCTTTTATATCATTATTTCAAAGTATAATAATAAAATCCAGATAAATTGCCCTTTGTGTGTTTTGATTGTTTTATCATTAAACACTGAACTCATTAAACTCAATGTTCCCAAGAAGAAGCTTGTCATGGCCTTACAAAATATGTGATAAATTCAACTCTTGTCATGTAGCTGGACAAATATTTTAAATAAAAATATTTTAACTTTCAACTGGTGAACAAGAGAGCACATTAAACACTATAGTAATCAAATAGATGGTTAATTATGCTGACACCATAACAGAATGAAAACCACTAAACAGATAATGATCAAGATCAATGGGCAACAGATATGCCCTTCTGTCACAATAACTATTCAGGCTAAAACAGGATTAGAGCTGTGCTAAAACTTTCATTACAGACTATGTAATTTTATTGTCATAACCAACACTTACTCCCACAGAGCTGCATACCTTGTGACAACCTACTAAAAAGTCTCACAAACTGACAACAACACTTGGATAAAGAAAACAGTGCCTCTTTCTCCAACTTACACAAGTCACATAGAGGCAGTGTGTATAATATTTACTATAATATATACCGAACAAAAATTTCGGTCTCACTTTATATTAGATGGCCTTATTTACTTACATCTAAATTAATAATTTAATACAATGCACTTATTGTGTACATACATGTTTTTACATGTACCTATATTTAAAAAAATACCTGCATAATTAATTTCTGTAATTACATTTATAATTACACTGTTGACCCATCCCATACACCTTAACCCACTCACCTACCCATACTACCAAACCTGTCCCTAACCTTACCCGTATCCCACATCAACAGCAACAAAAGTGTTTTGAAATACAATATGAACAGAGTAAGTACATTGTGCTTATTTTTTATGTAAATACATAGTAATTAAGGTCATCTGATATAAAGTGGGAACAAAATTTCTGCTTCCAGATTATGCTATTGGGACATGACAGCTAAACTGAGATGAATCAAATTAATGAAACAGAGGGCTTTTGGAAAAGCTGAATCATATTATATGTCATATATTCATTAAAATGCAGACATTTAAGCAACTCTGTTCATTGATTTCAGAAACCTTGCACTATTTGCACCCATTAAAACATCACTTGCATGACTCATGCTCAATTATTTCCAACATTGATTACGTTTTTCTCATGTATGTCTTATGCATTTCTATACTGTTTAGGAAATAAGGATATTTTTGTTGGAATAGAGTAAAAAGTCACATCCATTCATGTATGTATCTGTCAAAAACGCATACAAACCTTTCCCCTATGCCTGTGCAATCATATCATATTAAAGGGGTCATATGATGCGATTTCAATTTTTCCTTTCTCTTTAGAGTGTTACAAGCTCTTGGTGCATAAAGAAGATATGTAAAGTTGCAAAGACTAAAGTCTCAAATCCAAAGAGATATTCTTTATAAAAGTTAAGAGTCAACCACGCCTACCTTAAACGGCTCGTTCCAACACGTCCCCACATGTCTACGTCACGATGTGGTAAGATTTGCATAACACCACCGAAATGTTCACGCAAAGAAAGAAGGCATAACTTTTATTCTCACTAAAGTAACTCTGACGTCATCAATATCATTTATTTTCTTTGCACCCCCACATATTGGTCTAGCCCCCTCTTAGCACCGGTAGAAAAAAAATTCTGGCGCCGTGCCTGGGTTTTAATGTTTTTGTCTCGTCACTCCGGCCGGGACACGCCATCACAATATGGTAAGGGGCGTAACATTTCCGTCACACGCTTGAGGTATTCGGCCAATCACAACGCACTGGATAGCTGGCCAATCAGAGCACACCTCGCTTTTTTAGAACGATGAGCTTTGTAAAAATCGACGCGTTTCAGAAAGGCGGGGCATAGAGGAGAAACAATAATGTACAGTATGTGGAAAATAATGTGTTTTTGTAACCTTAAACCGCATAAACACATTCATTACACCAAATACACAAAATAATGTTCTTTTTAGCAACATCATATGACCCCTTTAAAAGA
>NW_015637169.1:457793-466663 GCF_001515625.1 Sinocyclocheilus rhinocerous
GCACTCCCCACCAGGTACAATATTCTGATTGTTTGCATCTTGTTTTTAAGCCCATAAATAATAATGTACTCGTTCTAATAAATTTATATTGTAATGTACTCATTCTAATATATTTTAAAAAATCATATTTACATTGCTGGTAGGTTATCATTGCACACATTAACAAACTCTCTACCTTTAAAAAAAATAAAATAAAAATGAGAAGAGTTCTAAACTAATGCGCTGTCTTCAACGAAATAGCTTAATCGCTCAAGAGCTACATTATCTTTCTCAACAAGGAGCTGGTAACATCGTTGTTTCTAAAGGAATTAAAGCCACAGCTCCACTGTTACAGTTTTTTACGATTGCTTACACACTAAAATTAAACTTTTCCAACAATTAGCAAAACCTTACACTCAAGGAGCAAAACACAAGGCTAGATTTGCACAACTGTAAGCACATTGTCAGCTTCACACTATTTGCAAAACATTACACCTTAAACCGCATAAACACATTTCATTACACCAAATACTGTTGCAAATCCATGGAATTCACAGTTTTGTACTAAGATAGATCCTAAGAGACAAAACAGAAAAAAAAAAAAGCAAATGAATTACTAGGGGGCACCCGGATTTGAACCGGGGACCTCTTGATCTGCAGTCAAATGCTCTACCACTGAGCTATACCCCCTTGCGGTATAAAATACGATTTCTATACAATATATTAGCATTGATGTATGCCAAATATAAAATATAGTTAGATATGATTGTAAATCTTAATTTAAGCAAGTAAAAAATATTATTGATATTTCCCCTTTCCCAGTGCACAAAATATCACACCAACGTAATATGTGAGCTCTTAATTCGTTGCCCGGTATTTGTAACATCGACTACCGCTGAGCGACGCCAGAGTGAGAGAAGACATGGCTGCTCAAACTCGAGCTCTCGTAGCGGCGCGATGGCTCGCGGACGCTGTCAAAAGCAACCGAGTGGGACCAAATCTGCGGATATTAGATGCATCTTGGTATCTACCTAAATTGAAACGCAATCCCAGGGCCGAGTTTGAAAAAGCTCACATTCCCGGAGCCTCGTTTTTCGACATCGACGAGTGTTGTGACAAAAGCTCCAAGTTTGATCACATGCTGCCTACCAAGGGCGAGTTCGCAGACTATGTGGGTAATCTGGGAATAGGGAACAACACTCATGTCGTCGTTTACGATGCCAGCGACTTCGGCTCGTTCGCTGCTCCTCGGGTGTGGTGGATGTTTAGGGTGTTCGGGCACAACTCGGTGTCGGTTCTGGACGGTGGATTTAAGAACTGGTTAAAGGAGGGCCATGCAGTTACCGAGCAATATAGTAAACCAGAGCGTGCCGAGTTCAAGGCGTCCTTTGACAAGTCCTGGGTCAAAATTTACGAAGACGTTTTGAACAATATTAACACCAATGCATTTCAAGTAGTCGACGCCAGAGCCAATGGAAGATTTCGTGGGGCTGAACCAGAGCCGAGGGAAAGTGAGTATGAATTGTCAGTTGTAAAACAGTGTAATATTGACTACTATGATTGCTAAAGCAGATTAGGTCTGGGAACGTATCCATGCAGGTGTTACCCCATTTACTCTTTTGCAAAGACTTTGCACTTTGTGCAAACAGTAATTTTAAACTACTGATAGCCTTTTAATTCTCTGCAGTAATACAGTATGGGCCTACAGTCATACAGTGCCATAGCCACTTTTGTATACTCTCTAACTTTTGTATAATTATTATAAATACACTTTTGTGACCATATGGAATATATATATATATATATAAAAGGTTACCAATAACAGCAGATTTCATGTACCACAAATATATTATGTTGGCTTATTTCTTTTTGTTACACAATATCTCTGTGGAATGCCGTGATATTGATTTAGCAGTTATTTTAGTATAATTAATATACTGTTGTATTATGTTCAGATTTTAAATTTAGATTTTTTTATGTTTCACTTTATATTTAGCTTAACTGTTATTGTTTGTGTTGTGTTTTTGTCATTTATATACACTTTTTATGCCTACAAAGTTTTTGTTAATCTTTTTTTAAGTTTATTTATTCGTTTCAGTTATTTTAGTACTTCAAGTTAAACAAAATGGAAATGAGAAATGTTGCTTTAAATGTTAACAAAATATATTTTTTAATATTTTATTTCAATGATTGTTGATTTTATTTTAAGTAATGAAAATATTTTTATGCTTTTAATTTTTGTTAACTATAATAACCCTGCTACTTAGTTAAGAAAAGTTAAGGTAAACATCTTAGGTCCTACCCCTTTTACGCTTTGCGAGGACTTGTGCATACAGTCATTTTCAACTACTGATAGCCTTTTAATTCTCTGCAGTAATACAATAGATGGTTGTTAACATAAGCCCTGACAGCAGTGTCACACAGTGCCATTTCATACATACTTTTTATAATTAGTATACATGCATCTTATGACCACATTCATATAGATTTCTAAGTTATTAGTGAAGTACTCTTATAGAATATAACACACTGAAGATTTTATGTACCACACTGTAAGACATAAAAAATGTTATCAAAAATGCAAAAGCGCCATTAGCTTTTTTCTCTATCTTTCTCTTTATCTTAGACATCGAGCCTGGTCATATTCCTGGATCGATCAACATGCCTTTTCCTAGCTTCCTGGACTCGACATCAGGTCTAGAACGTCCTGTGGAGGAACTCAAGAAGCTCTTCCAGCAGGCTGGAGTCGACATGCAGAAGCCCTTCTGGGTCACTTGTGGCTCAGGTGTGACAGCCTGTCACATCGCCCTCGCTGCTCACCTGTGTGGCCACCCGGGGGTCTGTCTGTACGACGGGGCGTGGGCCGAGTGGTTCATTAAAGCTGCACCTGAACATGTGATCTCTGAGGGGAAAGGAAAACAGCCATGATGAATGGTTTCTTAGACCCTTACTACACCATTTCATTGGAATAAAGAAATGCTGACTAATATAATCACAAGAGTTTCCATTGTATCAGAAATTATTGCATAAAATGGCTATTAAGTACTGCACTATTCTACTACTATTGCATATGCATTAAAGCCCCTTTTCTGGTTTAAATAACAGTTATATAAATCTTGGAAGAGAGTTACAAGAAGTTTATTATGAGATTATTATGCTTTACCAATTCATAAATCAGATGTAAAGAATACAGAAGAAAACAATACTTCAGAATAAGTCTCTAGAATGTAATGTTAAAATGGTATCTTTATATCAATATAATTGAATTATTTTGCATTTAAATGTAATTGCAGACCACCGCCTTCATGAGGGAAAAATTAATCATCAGTAATGCCACTTATAATTTTTAGGCGATAGAAATTGGATCTTTACTATTTTAAGTTTAAAAATAAGCAAAATATAATTAGTGACTGAACTCTTGTTCCTGTTCTCTTTATATGTCAGAGTTGAACTAATAAATACAAAATACTGTAAATACAAACGGCTCATGTCTTGTGTGCTAGTGTTTAAAACAAGAAAAATAAGCCCTACACCCATGAGGGGCATTTTCATATTGCCCTCGCTGTTAAATTATCTCAACTTACACATAAATATATATAGAGCTCCTGCATGGATTGTTCCGTTTCTGTTTGTCTATCACACGTGCCACACTTAAAATGGCCGCTTTTGATGGACGCCTATAGTCGACTCTGATATTGCCTGATGGTCCTGAGAATAATAACAAACAAACGCTACTCTCCGTTCCACCGCCTTCATGGATAAACGTTGTTTGTCTACTTCCCCGACGTTTTAGACAAAACCTGGATGTAAATTTAAACCTATTATACGACCAGCTGGGCAAATTCACCTGGATTCCGAATAACGTTACAAGCTTTCATAATCAAACCGCTGAAATTCAAACTTTAGGTTGGGTCGTGAGGTATTTTCCTGGCACGTTTGTCTCTTTTTAACGTTTCCAGTTTTTATTCTAGAGGTGGGGTTTTTTCACTGAAACAGTTTTGGATTCGCTGGAAAGGCATTTTAAACATTTATTTAAGGTAAGACAGCGAATGACATATAATGCTAATAATGACATGATGTACGTTAGCGCTGAAAACACTAAAAGTCGTTCACCTAAATCTTTATGTGTTCTATCTAATAACGTTATATTCATATAAGCCCTGCTATAATTAGGGCCCGAGCACCGGTGGTGCGAGGACCCTCTTGTATCTGCTCCGTTTATTATTAGGGCCCAAGCTTTTGTAACTCAGGCATAAAATGTCCGATCTTCCCCAAACTTCACATGTTTGATAAGAGTCCTGGCCTGAACACATCTAAATGCCAATATTCCATCGGGTGTGGCAAAATGGCTCGACAGCGCCATCTATAAACTTTCAACGGAGTGCGCCTCGAGCTACGTTTCACCTACATGTACGAAAATCGGTACACACATGTAACACACCAATACCTACAAAAAAGTATGTTGGACCAAAATCCGAAAGCCAACAGGAAGTCGGTTATTTTTAATTTTCTCAGCAAATTTTGTGTCATTTTTGCCATTTTCAGACGTATTTTAATGAACTCCTCCTAGAGATTAATTCAGATGAACACCAAAGTTGTTCAGTATAATCTAAAGGCCTTTGCAATGTTAAATTGTGAAGATCTTGAGTATTTCTTAAAGGACGTGTCCATGGCGCCGTGACAAATTTCGATGTCTCGCCATGGGAATAGAAGTTGTTGTAACTCAGGCATAAAATGTCAGATCTTCCCCAAACTTCACATGTTCAATAAAAGTCCTGGCCTGAAGACATCTAAAGGCCAATATTCAGTTATAATCATAGCGCCACCTGTTGGCAATAGGACACGTCATGCTTTATACTAACTCAAACATACCATGTTCAATCTGCACCAAATTTCATATGTTTGATAAAAGTGCTGGACTGAAGAAATCTACATGCCAAAATCCAGTTATAGTCATAGCGCCACCAGCTGGCAGCAGGAAGATTGGCACATATAAATGACTTTGACGTATTCCTCCTATATTTACCACTTTAAATGCATATTGCACGTCGTACGCTGTTTTACTAAAGCCACCCCCTGGCGGTGAGCCCGGGTGCGAGGGCCCGTTCATCGCTGCTTGCAGCTTTAATGTTTATTTATGTCTTTACGGATGCACCAGCGACACGGTTGATGGTGTATATGTGTTTTTTTCTGTCCGCAGGGTGGCGCTGTTGAGACATGTCTGGAATTGCTTTGAGTAGACTGTCACAGGAGCGCAAAGGCTGGAGGAAAGATCATCCTTTTGTAAGGGACACTCAAATACACATCAGTCAAATGTTTGAGCGTAGACTTGCAAACTGTTCAATCAGTCTGTAATTCCGAATAAAAATGACTATTTTGAGCTATGGTATTTTGGTTGTTTCTCTGTAGGGTTTTGTGGCAGTACCAACCAAAAACCCAGATGGCACCATGAATCTCATGAACTGGGAATGTGCAATACCAGGAAAAAAGGGGGTTAGTATCCTTCTGAACAATGTTACACCCCTCTTTAAATTATGTTTTAGATCAAGTTACACAGAGCTCTAAACAATGTCTCAATCTGTATATTTGTTTAGGGTATTTTTTATGCTTATATGTATTTAACATTTATACTTGCATACTCTCATACTTTTATCATGCTTGTAATTATTTTATTTTTATTATCTGTCTATTTTTCTGTGTAAGCATACTTGCCAGTGCTTTTTTTTTTGCATAAATTATGCATTTTATTGTTTTGATATAACATCTCCATCTAACATGCCTGTGGACAAATGGAAATCCATGGTCTCTTGGATTAGTTCATAGACGCATATCATATCATATTTGAACTGTGAACCGAATAATGTTAAATGACAGATTTTAACATCTGTATCTGTGTTTTCTGTATCCTGTAGACTCTTTGGGAGGGAGGACTGTACAAACTGAGAATGCTCTTTAAGGATGATTACCCATCTTCACCACCCAAGTGTGAGTTTTCTCTTCTACGAAAAATGTTAAATCCTATGTAGTGCTTATCATTGTCTTTGCCACTACACTTCCACATATATTTCCTGTCACTGGTGCTCATAGACACTGAAAAGCTGAGAAATAACTGTTGTAAAGCTGAACAGTATGTTTGACTTGTTCATTTTCTTCTCAGGCAAGTTTGAGCCTCCAATCTTCCATCCAAACGTCTATCCTTCAGGTACAGTGTGTCTGTCCATACTAGAGGAAGAGAAGGATTGGAGACCAGCCATCACCATCAAACAAGTATGCAAAAACACAAATGTGTGTGCTTATACACTACTGTTCAAAAGTTTGCAGTCGGAAAGATTTTTGAAAATGTTTTTGATGTTCACCAAGGCTGCATTTATTTGATCAAAAATATGGTAAAAACAGTAATATTGTGAAATATTATAACAATTTAAAATAACTGTTTTCTATTTGATAGGGCTGGTCCGAATACCATTTTTTGAGCTTCAAAGCTTCGGTAGTAATCAACACCGAATATTCGAAGCTTCGGAGGGAGGGGGCTGAACATATTCTTCTCTCTAACACTGTGTCTACACTGGACGCGAGCGGCGCAACAAAATACAATAGAACCTATGTTGTCTACACTGGATGTGGCGTGGCGCGGCTGACAAAAATCCCCGACAGTAAAACAGTAGAAACTGCAGCTGCGTTCTATTTATGACGTGCTGACACAAATTTCAAATGATTTTCAACGGTCGCTTTGTCGCGTCCAGTGTAGACAGACTTTAGCTGTTGCGGCGCGACACGACAACTGTCGCGTCTGGTGTAGACACGGTGTAATAAATAAAGGCAGGAATCTCTGTGCGTCTGTCTGTCTGTTTGCATTTTTATTTTGTCGAGAACCTTCACGCGTGGCAGGTGTGTTGCTGCGGAGCCAAGGGAGTGCAGTGTCGCATTTTGGTGCAATATGGACGCACGACACGTTCAGAATGAATAAACTTTTAATAAACTACAGAACAGCGCAAGCCAGAAGCGGTGCGCCTCACGCGGGCAGGGCTTATATGCTTCGAGAACGGACACTGCACTAGTGATACAAAACACACAGGTCTGTTAAGAGCCGTACTACTTACAGAAATCGGGTGATTTTTCAAACTTGATGTGCTGTTGTGGTAGGCCCGTTTTAAATCGCATATTTGGCACACTCACTGCCTTTGTTTTGTCCTCACTCAATTTAAATTGCTCCCACACAGCTGAGGTCTTCGGCATTTTTGTCTTCTCTTCCAGATGAACTGAATCATGACGTTCACTCATGGGCGATTCATATTCAAGGGCCAATGAGAACCGTTTGGCGGGGGATGCCAGGTGTTAGGGAAAAAAAAAAAGAATATTCGAATCTCAAAATTGAAAGTCGAATGCTAACCCACCGAACAAATAATCGAATATTCTGGTCCAGCCCTACTATTTGAATATATTTAAAAATGTTATTTATTCCTGTGATGCACAGCTGAATTTTCAGCATCATTACTCCATGATCCTTCAGAAATGATCCTAATATGCTGTTTTGCTGCTTCAGAAACATTTCTTATTATTATCAATGTTGAAAACAGTTGTGCTGCCCAATATTTTTCCATAAATCATGATTTATATTTTCCAGGATTCTTTGATAAACATGAAGTTCAAAAGATCAGCAGATTTTTTTGTTACATTATAAATGTTTTTACTAGTGCTGTCAAACGATTAATCACGATTAATCGCATTCAAAATAAACGTTTTTGTTTACATAATGTGTGTGTGTGTGTGTGTGTGTGTGTGTACTGTGTATATTTATTATGTATATATAAATACACATGCATGTATACATGTCAGAAAAATATGTTTATGTATTAAATATATTTATATATAATATAAATTATATGAATATAAATATATACATGTAAATACAAAATATATGCTGTATGTGTATTTATATATACATGATAAATGTACACAGTACACACACACACATATATTATGTAAACAAAAACTTTTATTTTGGATGCGATTAATCACTTGACAGCACTAGTCTTAACTTTCACTTTTGATCATTTCAATGCATCCTTGCTGAATAAAAGCACTAATTTGCTAAAAACAACTTACTGACCACAAACCTTTGAATGTGTACAATTTATCCATTATGATATTAACATTAAAGATCACAGTTGCTCATAAGGTTAGACATTTGAACAAACCTTTTAAGCAGTAAGTTTTTGTATCTCAATATGTTGTTGTGGCTGTAGATATTGTTGGGCATCCAGGAGCTCCTGAATGAGCCCAACATTCAGGACCCAGCGCAGGCAGAGGCCTATACGATATATTGGTAAGTGCAGCCAAATATCACCTGCACGCTTTTATATATGATTTTACTATTTCATCTGATACCGTGCCTACAAAATTGATCTTATCTCTCTCTCTCGCAGTCAAAACAGGATGGACTACGAAAAACGTGTGAGGGCACAAGCTAAGAGATTTGCTCCTGCATAGAGCGGCACGTGCACAGTCTTATAAAGAAATTCTGCACAGATGCCAATCTGATGCTCCAGAATCCTTCACCACTCAATGAAAACCCCAAAACTGCAGTTGAGAGTTGAAATAAAGATTTGTTCAAGCTGGCTTCAGCACAGAACTGAATGAGAATGGGTGCAAAACAATTCTAAGATGAAAGCAACCGAGACAAGTTAATGTTGGCTGCTGATCACTGACCAGTGTTTTATATAGTGATGGTGAAATCTTGTTTTGTTTAGGTTTTTTTTTTTCTGATGAGGAAAATTGTTGGTGATCAGTCGGCTAAGAAACAACTTTTACACAGAGCAGAGATGGTAAAGTTTTCTGTGTGTGTATATATATATATATATATATATATATATATATATATAGTATAAATA
>NW_015637169.1:467675-475624 GCF_001515625.1 Sinocyclocheilus rhinocerous
TTTCTGTGTGTATATATATATATATATATATATATATAGTATAAATATATAAAATTATTTACTTTTTTACTGTTTCATTATAGTAATTAAAATAAGTGTGGCCATAATATATGTAATGAGTGTAAGTATAATTTGAAATAAAAAGATAAAGTGGTTGCTAAAAGCATTGTTGTTATGTTGTTAACAGTTTCCTTTTTCACCTGTATCATCTTGTGGTTTTTTATTTTTGGCTAAACTCGTTATGATGCTTTGCCATGTTTGTGTGATGTTCATCATGCGGTCACGATTTGTAACCACTGATACTCTGTAGAAGTCAATTATTTATTAATATCGCAGGTAGAGTTTCGCCCACGCCAAACAAAACATGCCCAACTGCCGGTCGGTAGGTACAAACTTCCTCTTACTTTAACTATCCAAAGTCTTAATTCGGCTTGATTCACTTTGGTTTCAGGAAATGTGTCCAGTCACTATTTGATATTATGGACATCTCATTGGCTGAAGTTCTTAAGGACTCATAACAGCAGGCAAACCAAACCTGGCATATTTTCATGTAGCATCAGCAGTTTTATCAAATTACTAAAGTGCTATGTATGTATTCAAACTGTTTTATTCCAAACTACTTGGAAATTTTAATCTGCATCATTTGTCTATCATTTGCATTAACTTTGGTTACCATGCTGATAAATTGTACTTACTGATAGAAAAAGTAGAGGATGAACACCATCAGCAAATCAGAGAAGAGGAAGGAGAGCGGCAGTCAGGTCAGTTCTGAACCGAGTAACTTGTGTGTAATCCAATGTTCAAAATTAATCACTAAGTTGATTATTTCAGAACACTGAAATGCTGTTGCATGAGGATTCCTATGCGGCTCGTATCATCACACAAATGTGTATTTATGTGCATGTCAGGTGGGCAGAGTGCACTACCCGCAGGTTCCTCCGCTTTGTGCTCCTCACTACTCCGATACAGGCTCAGGCTGCACAGATGAGCACAGATCTTATAATATGATGGGCCACTATCTGCGTGCAAACATCTTTCCAGGTGTGTTTTGAACGCATAGAAAAACTGCATCTTTTTAGTATATTACATAACTCTATTACAAATCTTGTACTGTATGTGTCCACTATTAAAGGGCCCCCAGTTGTGTGGTCATCGCTGGTTAAGGACTCATATGCTCATCATCCTCTACCAGCATTTATCCATGATCCAGAGCACTGGCACGGCCACAAAACAGATCACTTAGGTAGGCTTGAGGATTACAATCCTATTCTCTCATTTCTCATAACTCTCTCTATAAATCAGTGGGGCCACAAGATATCAAAAAATAAATGTTATTTATTATATATATGTATTTATTATTATTGTTATTTAATTTTCTGGATTGTGGGCTATCTCAAAAAGGTTGAAAACCACTGCTATAAATAATTTTTTTTTTTTTTTCATTTTCGGGAATAGTTTAATCTGTTCCTCATTATAGGACTTAAATGAAGATCTGGGCCCGTATTCTTAAATCTTCTAAGAATCCTCTCAGAGAGCTCCTAATTTAGCTTAAATAAATTCTAACTAGGAGTGTTATCTTAAGAGTGATTCAGGACCAATTTGAGAGCAACTCTGAGCGAGGAAAAGACAAAAAACTTTCATTTTAGTGAGGAGGCGGGGCTGCTGACCCCTTTGCTAGGTATGTCACATTCTTTTGAAGACTGTGTTGTCCAAGCTGAAAAAAATAAGAGTACTATTAAATAGGGTCTATTTTTTTCGATTTTACCCTAATATACACACATATACACTAGTCAACATTTGAAGTGGATCAAAACCTTTCATCAAAGTTGTCCTAAAAGCTAAAACCAAAATGCATTCTTGTTTTAGGACAACTTTGATGTACTTTTTTGATCCAATGCAAATGTTGACTTCTGTATGTATATATATATATATATATATATATATATGCGATTAATCACATCCAAAATAAAACTTTTTTGTTTACATATATGTCTGTACTGTGTATATTTTTTATGTATATATAAATACACACACATACAGTATATATTTTGAAAATATTTACATGTATTTACATGTGTATATATATTTACATTCTTATAATTTATATTATATATATAATATATAATCGCAACATATTTTTCTGAAATATATACATGCATGTATGTGTATTTATATATACATAATAAAGAACTTACACACTGGTGTGAATGAACTATTACAGAAACATAAAAAATTATTTTGGTAATCATCAATACTGTTAGTTTAGGGCAGCTGTGGCACAAACCTTACATTGGTGATGGTGGTCTAATAAATTTGTTAAGCACTACATACATATATAGGTTGTTGTGTCTAATAAGATTGTTCACAAACATGATCCCTGCACGATCTAATCTAGCGTCTTAAGTCACTGTCATCCATTTGTCTGCCTCACATTTTTTTCTTCCTCTTCATCTTTCGACCATTTTCTCCTCTCCTAAAGAAACTCTTAAGCCTCTAGTAAGACCTCCTCCCAACACTTTTTGACCTTAAGAGCTATTTTAAGGGTTAAGATACCTTGGGAATAACTTTTATCTTTCCTAGGATTATCTGTTTAATTGCAGGGGGAAATTTCTTAGAATTTTGTCACTAGGAGCAACTCTTTACACTAAAAACATTTCATGAATATGGGCCCTGATCTTAATGTAAGTCAAATGTGTGCAAAAATACACCAAATTTACAAATGTGGGTTAGGCATAAGTTAGGAGCTGATAAACAATGTGAAAATATTCCATAGAGAGAGCAGAGTATCATATAGATTTGTAGTTGTACTCTTTTGAAGTAGGCCAGTAAACAACCACTTAGCAACAACTCCGTACACCCTAGTAACTGCACAGCAACACACTAAAAAACACTCAGAATACTATAGCAACCACAAAATAACAGAAATGTAGTTTAAGTTCTGAAAAAAAAAAACTTAGAAATAGAATACACACACACATAATTATAGGAAGTATCTTAAATGGCCAGATCTTCGCTTGTTCTTCCTTCTCGTCTCACCCTGCAGTGAACTGGACGGAGCAGAACTTTCTCGACAAACGACTGCATAAGCTGCTGAAGGAAATCGAGTTCAAGGGTGTGTCCAAATGAGCCCGACATTTTCGGAAACCGCAGCAAATAAACAATCGCACCTTCAGAGAAGTGTTATAACAACACCCACGCACTCTTGGCATATATATATATACGTATATATCCACACATGAGCCTCTGTATTCATGTGTGGACCCTCCTATTCACACTCAGTTGCTAATTGTCTCACTTTCTGTGTCGTTTATATCATGAGTCAAATGCAGTGACAGAAACTGACCCTGCAACAGCTGATGGAAAATATAAGATGCTATCTTGTAATGGGTGTGGGTAAAATACTAGAGAAAAGTGTTATTTGGCACTGGATAACTAAATAAAGCTCTCACTGTTAAGTTGTTCCTTATATCGTTCACTGCAGTTCATTTACTGTTGTTTTTTATGTACTGTATACCTGGAAATTAGAGTGTCCAAGAACTAAGAAATTTATATTTCTGTTTTTTGACATATAAACAATATTATATCTTATATAATTTAATTTGAAGAAGAACCAGAATGTAAACATAACCAGGCCATGAAAAACCTTGACTTGTTACTGGCTACAGTATTTTGAACAATATATTTGATTTAGTCACAATTAGCTGTACTTAGTAGTTTACTCTCTAAAATTAAATCAAACTCATGACCTTGGTCATTGTTAATATACCGTAATTTGAAAAAATAAAAAAATATATCAAGTTACATTAAATTTGTCTATAATTTTAGCTATGTTTTCAGTTCTCCAAAAAAACAAAAACAAAAACATACCTTTTGAACTCCTAACCTAACCCTAACCCTAACACACAGATCTGATCTTCACCAAATTGGCAAGCATTTTGCAAAATATTTTTGAAATATCAAAGCTTTGCAACTATAGAAGCTAGAAGAACGCTTCTTGAATGGTCAAGAAACTGCAACAGAAATTGATAATTCACAATTCTGACTGGTTAACTTGGTGAAAATGCTATGTTTCTTTAGGGGAAAAAAGGCAAACTTAATTAGAGAGGTATAAAAACACTAGTCACTATGATGTGCAACAGTTATAGTGAAAAGTGAGTCATTTTCTTGAACGTTTGGGTCCATTTCATGTGCTATTATTAAAGAGATAGTTCACCCAAAAATTTAAATTCTGTCATTAATTATGACATTAATCCCAATAATTACTCATGTCATTCCAAACCCATACAATATTTAGTTCATAACACAAATTAAGATATTTTTGATGAAATCTGAGAGCTTTCTGACCCTCCATAGACAGCAATGCAACTGACACGTTCAAGGCCCAGAAATGTAGTAAGGACATTATTAAAATAGTCCATGTGACATCAGTGGTTCAACCATAATTTTATAAAGCTATGAGAAGACTTTTTGTGCGCAAAGACCACGATGCATGGCTGTCATGCAGAACCCGCATGCACTGCACCTTGTTTACAAGCATGCAAGCACATATATGCGTCGTGGTGCTCTCGTGAATGGCAGCGGAGACTGACCCAGAAGAGAATTTTTGAATAAAGTCGTTATTTTTGTCAAAAAATATACTCGTAGCTTAATAACATTACGGTTGAACCACTGATGTCACATGGATGGTTTTATCAATGTCCTACTACCTTTCTGGGCCATAAAATGTTTCAGCTATGTTGCAGGGTCAGAAAGCTGTCAGATTTCATCAAAAATATCTTCATTTGTGTTCTGAAGATGAACGAAGGTCTTACAGACATTAGGGTGAGTAGTGACAGAATTTTAATTTTTGGGTGAACTATCCCTTAAGTGCACTTTTTGTAGCCTTTGAAAACCTTAGATTATTGCTATACAATTCTTGTAACGAATTCCGCGGTCCGGTTTCGAATCCTGCGAGACTCAAACGGTAGCACCATTTGACCATTTCTACAGTTTAAAGTGTGCAGTGCGTCAAAGCAACAGAGCTGTACAGTCCATATGTAATCAGGGTCGCTCCAACCTTTTTTACACCACAGACCAGTTACGTTTTGAAAATATTCTCGCTGACCGGCTGGAGGGGGGTGGGGATATATAAGGAGACATGAAAGAGGAACAGTGTTGCCAGACATACTATAATTATCGTATTTGTACAATAATTTTGACCTCAGTACTATGTACGATCAATAATGAAAAAATCCCGTAATGTAAGATAACCTCAGAATTTTGTGGCACTTCAAATAATGGCAGTTGTAATCATAGGGCTTCTATACTCATACACAAAATCGGCTCATTACACACTAAATGGGCTTGTGCACACCTCAGATTGTGTTAAGAATGCAGGAGGGTGCCCTGCTTTTAAGCCAACGAGCACTATGTTACGGTCCATGACAATGCAAAAGAACCCCCTCAACATCTGGCAACACGCAGGCATCCGATGACAGTGACTCGGAGGTGGTTTAGACATTCCCACTAACATCGTTGCACCGTGCCGCAACAGTGTGCGGTTTTGGCCACGATTTGGTCGTCTGAGACAAATTTTTAAAATCCTAAGAGATTCCAATAATCCTAGGCTAAAATCTGTAGTCTTTGATTGCTGGTTTGACATGTTCACCGTCAGCCGATTAATGGCCATTGCGATCAAATTTTACCTCAGAAGAAATTCTGGTAGTGTCAGAAGATTTGGCACACAGTCCATCAGTGTGACTTCTACGACAAACGTCAAACTGTCTTCATTTTTCAAAACAAGCCATGATCAGAATTAATTCGTGCCGATCCTAGACTTTTAGGGGCCCTATGCAAAACTGTGTCGGTGGGGAGGAGGGGGGGCGGCGGAGTGGGGTATGAGTGGTTATGAACGAATGAATGAAATCTGTGTTTCACTCAGTCTCGAATCGCGCTCGCGGAAAGCCCTTGAGGAACACTGTCTCTTCCGCGGCTCGGTACGCTTTCAACTCGTTTTTTTAGTCTCGAGCAAGACTGTACGACATTCACATTACATGATTTGTTACGGTCCATGACAATGCAAAAGAACCCCCTCAACATCTGGCAACACGCAGGCATCCGATGACAGTGACTCGGAGGTGGTTTAGACATTCCCACTAACATCGTTGCACCGTGCCGCAACAGTGTGCGGTTTTGGCCACGATTTGGTCGTCTGAGACAAATTTTTAAAATCCTAAGAGATTCCAATAATCCTAGGCTAAAATCTGTAGTCTTTGATTGCTGGTTTGACATGTTCACCGTCAGCCGATTAATGGCCATTGCGATCAAATTTTACCTCAGAAGAAATTCTGGTAGTGTCAGAAGATTTGGCACACAGTCCATCAGTGTGACTTCTACGACAAACGTCAAACTGTCTTCATTTTTCAAGACAAGCCATGATCAGAATTAATGCTAGAGATTTCTTTTTTTTAGTCTCGAGCAAGACTGTACGACATTCACATTACATGATTTGACTGATTTTTACATAGAAAAGGCGACAGCGCGCCGCATTAAAAGAAATGATCATTCATGTTTTCATAAACGCTAGCCAAATTCAAAAACTAAGCTAAAATTAAATCATCTTTGAGAGCAAGGGGGCCCCCTGGTGTTTCGGGGTCCCTGCAGCTTTGCGTATAGGGAGGATCGGCTCTGGAATTAATCTTCTAACCGCCATAAACCTGGCCGCTGCTCACAGTATTCATATGATATGTTGCCTTTGCTATGATAAGGACTGGTTGACGCCACTGTTTTGATTTGGGTGTGTAGAGCTGCTTACACTATTCTTTTTAAATATGCCGGAATTGCTGCCATTCATGTACTTTTCAACATTTCAGCCCCACGTGCAATGCAGCTTGCAGTCACTGACCGTGTATGGGTTGATAATGCAAAACTCCGGACAAGTTTTCTTGCTCGCATCTGTTTTTAACACATCTTGACTGTCGTACAGTCAATGACATTAATGACCACTGAGATCCCACAGTGTGACATGATCATCATGTTCGTGCAGTCCGACAAGCAACAATCGTAAAGGACTATTAAAAATTGCACAGTGTGCGCCCGGCAAAGCGACTGTTAAAAATAATTTGAACTTGTGTCAGTATATCATAAATATAACGAGGCATCAGTTCACTGTCGGGCATTTGTCTTGTCGTGTCGCACCGCATCGCATCCAGTGTATACATTTGCTGCGTCCCAATTCACATACTATCCGTCCTAAATAGTATTCGAAAATAGAATTAGTATGTCCCAAATCATAGTATGTTTAAAGTATGCCAAAGATTCCCGGATGGTCTACTACTTCCGGTTAAAATTCGAAGTGCAGATCAATGCACACTCTAGCGGCTAATAATGCCCACAACACATTGCGCGGTGGACGAGGATTCAATTAGAACTACAAACACGCATTAAAAGTGTTTAAAAAAAACTACAAACATGGCAGATATACGCGACCAACGGACAGGTAGATAAACGGATTTGAATAATAAATAATCAATGTCTAACCTGATGAAAAAATATAAATTTAATGTTATCCACGTTATATTTCATCTGCAGCAACACTGTGAACTTTTATAATGATACGTTTGGTCATTAACTTTTAAATGCATCATTATGCAAACACATGAGCAGAGTTCTCGGCATGATAGACCCCCGACTAGCAGATCAACGCACCTCTTAATTTCTCATACGGTAGGAAATCAAATTAAACGAAATGTGGATGATGTTAAAGGGGTCATATGATGCGAATTCAATTTTTCCTTTCTCTTTGGAGTGTTACAAGCTCTTGGTGCATAAAGAAGATCTGTAAAGTTGCAAAGACTAAAGTCTCAAATCCAAAGAGATATGTGTGTGTTTGTGTTCTGTGTGTTTCGTTGTGATAGCGAAACTACTTTGGCCTTCCAAAAGAGGACGATATCTGCTTCATCATGCCTAGA
>NW_015637169.1:475645-477112 GCF_001515625.1 Sinocyclocheilus rhinocerous
GAAAATCGACACGTTTCAGAAAGGCGGGGCATAGAGGAGAAATCACGATAATTTTTTTTCATATCAGTCGATATCGATAGTTATCACGATAAATGTCAAAATTTATTCTGACCAAGGTTTTTTTTATTTTATTTTTTTAATTAAGCATTGGTCTCCCATAGTAGCATACATTTAAATCATGATAAACAGTTAAAACCACACATATAGCACCTCAATACCATGGTAAAAATATAAGTGGTTGCAAACAATTTATTTTAACTTAATTTAAATAAACAAATTTAGCTGACTAACTTTCAACATATTTTTTTATTAAATGTAGCTCAAATAAATTGTTTGCAACCACTTCCCTTAAAAAAAATTTAGTATCATTTTTTTTTTCAGTGTATTCGCGCTGTCTGAAACGTCTCTGTGCGTGTGCGCTCTATGGGTGTGTGCGGCTGCTCTGCACACAGAAAATAGCGCAAGAGTAATGAATGGAGTTCACTTTCGCTGCTTCTTGTGGTTTAAAATCGCTTGAATGTGTAAATTGGCAAATTATTCTGTGAATCACATGCGTGCTGAACTGTGGTGCCTGGTCCGTACGTATCACGGATCAACTGCGATCTGTTTAACCCCTAATAGCCTATATAGGCAGATCAGAACAATCATTCAATTAACTAATTGAACATTTCATTTATATGAAATCGTCAAATTGCTACCCCATAGCAATTGCATACAACAAACGAAAATAAAGAATAATTACAACAATCCTTAACGCACAATAAATAGCAGTGTCATATCTTCAACTCTTCCACAGCCCGGTAATGGGTCGCGACCCGGTAATTGGGGACCTCTGGTTTATGCTAATGATCTTTCGCCCCTATATCCATAATATTTTTATAGAGCCGAACGCTTGCTCCCGCATTGCTTCTTTCTGCAAGTGACGCGGTTATTATAACACATGCTAACAGAAACATGGCAAGCAGCAAAACAGATCTGTACTTTCGCTAAAACACTGCAGAAAACAAGAATGCAGCAAATACAGCTATTTTTAACGGTCATACATATAGGATTCCAAACGTTTAAATAAACCAGGTTTGTGACAAGACTTTTTTAGTAATATTAATCAGCATGTTAAGAGCAATTAATAATAAACACTGTTATAATCGGGGATTTTTTTTGTAGATGCCAACTAAAACTTTGAAATTACTAGTTAACTTTGTTTTCTGCTTATGATGAGAGCATTTAGATGATTATGTACATTATGATACTTATTTTAAGCAAAATATAAAAATATAGTCTTTGATAGAAAAACCCTGAACACCTGTAGTGTCTTTAATATCACATAGTCCTCTACCATTCATAGGTATCTAAATATAAAAACAAATAATAAAACATGATCTTATGTTTTAACATTCATATCCAATTGGACTCTACTGATTAAATATTTATTTATTTCTCTCTCTCTCTCTCTCTCTCTCTCTCTCT
>NW_015637169.1:477159-485102 GCF_001515625.1 Sinocyclocheilus rhinocerous
TATATATATATATATATATATGTATACTTTTGACTTCTTGGTTTTTTTCTTTTTCTTTTACAAAGTACTACTGCTGATTTATAACTATTCCAAAAAAAAATTGTCCGGACATCTGCTGAAAAGGAAATATAGAGACCGGGCATCTTGAAACTTTAACTGAATACCCCTGCTGTAGAGCATTGTGCGATAGCAATGCCAAGATCATGGGTTCAGTTCCTAGGGAATGCATGAACTGATAACACGCACCTTCAAAGCAATGTTAAAAGAGTCCGCCAAATGTATCATTATATCTATTGAAATGGATTGTATGTCAGCTGAAGCACTTTTGGATAAAAACAGATGATATATGTCAGATATAGACAACATTAAAGACATTTGGCGAGGTGTTGTGGGGAAAGTTTCTGCGACTGATGTCTTTTTTTTGCTGTAAGATGTGGTATGAATGTAACGTAAAACTGACAGCCTCACTTGCGTGGTTTGATCTTAAAAACCACTGAAACCTGTTTTTTTCCCTCTCCGGTTGTGATGGCTTGATCTTTTCATGTAGAGCTTCCTGAAAATCCGGTGTCAAATTGGAGGCATTGTGTATAATTAAAACAACACTTTTTTCAAGTATGTTTTAACACCCACTCAGCTTAAAAACATAATAGTATAGTGCACTCCAATACAAAAAAAAAGTACTGTGGTAGTACCATGGTTAAGAGATGATCAGGTGGTAAACAAAACATGTTAGTACCACAATAATTTTTGATGCTAAAAGTGCACAGATGCATAAAAAGAAAGAAAATGTTTGGTGTGTAGAGATTTGTGTTTGTGAAATCTCTACACGCTCACTTTCCCCGTCCCCCCATTTTTATCTGTTTATCTTTCAGTAAACACCACAACTCATATTGGATCAGATTTAAAACAACAACAAAAAAAATTCACTATCACCACAGACTGTTTTTTTCTATCTCGATAGTTGTTGAACCACAGGCTGTTTATACCTCTGTTTCTGTGGTTTGTACGACTCCGAATCCAGGACTGATTCACGTGTTTGCGGCACACGACGAGTGCACAAATACTATAGGGTGAAAATTTTAGGTTCTCTGTATGACAAGTGGTTGCTAAAATGTTTCACAATGATGACAACTGTCATTTGCACTGATTCTTGTTAAGAATTCAGTTCATTTTAGTAAATTGTGGTACTTGTGTATATATTATGTAAGATCGATGCTCCGTTGCATCATATTTTCCTCTATTTTCTGTCTTCCTGCAAACAGACAACTGCGTAACACCTCCAGTGTAGATGAAATGAGCGGCACATCAGCTTTTTAAATCATAAAGTTGTTTTTTTGTTTGTTTTATTATAATACTCAACATTGGGGTTTTTTCCTTAACCAAAAATAAAAGATTTTTATTTATTCTGTCTTTATTCTATTTATTCTTTTAATATTTTAAGCCTGGTTTTTTTTTAATACCGTTTAGAATTTTAAGTTCACAATATAAACAATATGTATCACAAGTTATGAACAGAACTGGGCATAATCCAATCCATATTCTGGAATATTAAGTTTAAGGGTTTATTTGATAATATGAACAAGTCTTTAAATAGGCAACAATAATAATTAGAACTTAATGAAATCTCAGTCACATTTTGTTGTGCCATTGACTTTTTGGCCAAAAAGATTAATTATTGATCATTTAAACATATCACATTGCATATTGCTTAAGTATGGATTAAAATCACTGTATGTTTATGTAATATGTATTTTAAAATAAGTATCTGCCATTCTGACATAATTCCTTTGTTGGGGAAAGAAAGGTGAGACACAAAATCAAACTTAACATTTGATCAGTTTTGTTATTTTATTTCATAGATTTTATTTGATTTTCACAGGAATATTCCAGGTTAAATATAATACTGTTTTCAGAAAATAATTTGTGAAAGATTTGAACAGTTATTAACAACGAACAAAAAAAAAGATTTGAATATTTTTGCACTTATAACAGGCATTTTTCATTCTGTGCATTTCTGTACATGTTTTTTGTATAATTTAGATACAACATGAGTTTCTGTGGTAATGGACAGGATGTCACGCATGCGGTCGAAGTATCTTGTTTTCTGTTGTTTTGAGAGTATTGTACATGGAGTATTTCTTCATTTTAATTCTTGATTTTTTTTATCCAAAGTGTCATACAGGTGAGGACTAGAATCACAAGCAGTCCGTCATAAGATTCAGCAATATTTGTTGTAAGTATTAGCTAGATTAGTGCATAAGCTATAGCAGAAGTGAAATGCAGAATAGAAAGAGAAAAGGTGTTGTTATTGATGTAATAATTAGCTAAATTAGTTGGCATGAAGGCTTATAAGCTCTTATTCAGATAGTGATGCTTTACAGTAACTTGGTTGAGTATATTTAACATTAGTTCATGCTTTAGGTATCATGAACTAACAATAAACTACTTTTTACAGCACTTATAATCTTAATGTCAGTTCATACTAAACTTCGGGACATCTACTAAAAACTATCTATAACCAATCTATTAGTATGAAGATATTTTTCTTTGTTACTTTATGGGAACTGTTGTGTTAACCAATGGTAATATATATATATATATATATATATACATACATTATATATATACATATATATCACCATGTTTAAAAGTGATACATAATAATGTCAATATAATGGTAATGTGATGCCACTTTTCCACTGTAAGTAGCTGTAAAAAGCATGATTTGGTTTATTTTGGGTGTTACTGGTCAAGTTACAAAGTGCTTTGAATGTAGGTTGTAGTTTCTACCCACACATATGCACACACATGCACACACTTAACACCTACCTAAGACCCCTCAAACACTCTGTCTTTGCGGTTTTGCGATTCGAGGCTGTTTTCTTGTTTTGCTTGAGTGTCAATCCCTCCCCCTTCCCTTCACCGAGACAACTGACCTTTACCAGATAAGCGCATTATGCGTCTCGTCGGCCCACCTCACACTTTGAGTTCCTGTTCTTGATACAGCATCAAATGCTGATTGTTCTTAGTAAGTTTTGAGTTTTTTAAACTCTGTGTTCTCACCTGAATCATCTTGCATCATAGTGCAAGACTGTTAACTGTAAGATACCAAACTGTTCACAAAAAGAAACCCTGAGGCTGTGCATGTAGCTGTGGGCATGTAAGTGAGGCTGAATTGTTGGGCAATTATTAGTGTTCATTCTACTTTTTTCTTTCATGATGCAAAAATATAAAAAAATTACCTAATGTGGATTAGGATGCCATCACATATCTTCTATTTAAGCTAAATCTGCAGAGATCACCCGTACCTTAAAGAAATATTTCACCCAAAAATGAAAATGTACTCACTCTCAGGTCAGCTAAGATGTAGGTGACCAGATTTGAAGACATTACATCACTTGTTCACCAATGGATCATCTGCAGTGAATGGGTGCCGTCAGAATGAGAGTCCAAACAGCTGATAAAAACATCACAATAATCTGTAAGTAATCACTCCAGTGAAGGGAAAAATTGTGTTTGTAATAAACAAATACATCAAAATGTTTTAACTTGAAACGGTTGCTTCTGGCTAAAATACAAATCTTCCATCCATAATACTGCTTTCTTCAGTGAAAAAGTCTGAATCAGGAGAGAAATATGATCAGATCAAGCCCTGTTTATAAGTCCAAACAGTTCTAAACAAATATGTTGGTGCATTTTGAGATGAGAGGACAACAGGTGATTTCTCTGGAGGTAGTGTTATTCTGGATTATAGACTCGTATTTTGGCTAAAATCATAAGATTTATTTATTTATTTGTGAACATCCCCAAAATCTTGCTTACAGTGTGCAAACCCCTTGAATCCACTTGAAACCTTGTTTGATACAATGTGCAAACATCATTGACTTGTGGTATTCTAATATTGGACAAATTTTGCCGCATCCATTAGCAAATTTGTTCATGCACACATGAAGTGTTGCTAAGTTTCTAAATAAATATTTTATACATTCTAAATGACATGCATACTTATAAAAACACAGATGCTTTTCACTCTTTTCATTTTTTCTATATCATTTTGGATATCCTTACACTTCAGCAGAGCCCTTTTGTCAGTGCATGTGGATTCTTGCATGCATGCATGTTTATGTGTATGTGTATGTGTGTGTGTAGTCTGTGGGTAAAAAAAGCTCGTACGAAACAGGATGTGGTCCTCATCAAACTTTTGTGCTCTGAGCACCACTCAGACACCGTGTTGAGCCCAGCTTGGGGCCCAGGTGGTTAATATTTACTCATCAGAATCCAAGAAATTCAGTCTTTCCAGGCCTTCCCAATAACTTGTAACAATCTACGCTTGCTCTAAAATCAAACTTCAGACTGTCACAAAACTATGCATACTCAAAGACAGAACAATACAACATACATAAATAAAAATAAAGAAGAATAACACTTGCATCAACGTTTCGAGCCCATCTTATTTCTCTTCTGGCCCTTTGGCCTTTTGATTTAATGTTTCATTCTTTGTAAACTTGTCAGCAGACTCTGTGGTTACTCAGTCATATAACGAGAAGAGAGGAAGAAAATGCAATTGTCAAAAGAGAGAGAGAGAGAGAGAGTTCAGATGAGTAACAGAAAGGAAGGAGTAGAGTGTTAGAGAAAGAGATCCTTCTGACAGATGGAGGTAGAAGGGGAGGGGCAGAGAGAGCGAGAGCGGTAAAGGGAGGAGGATGAAGGGTTGGGGGTCAGGTAGACAGAGAGACAGACCTCAGCATCCATGGTGCCTGCGCAGACAGCTGTTTAACACACAGCTGCAAGTGAAGGGTAAGTCTTATACTTCCAATATTAAATAACTGCTGGGCTGAGCAATGATGTATTGTGTCTGATAAGAGCTGACCTATTCTGACGTAAAAAAAAATATTACGTAATGTCATGTACACTGACCCTAAAATGGGTTTGAACACTTAAGCCGCTATAAAAAATGAATGCCATTGCATGTCAAACCAAGCAGCATTTATTTCAAATAAACATTTCACAAGAAGGAATTTGTTAGGTTTTAAATGATAAATCAATAGATATACCGTTGAAGACTCAATGTGTTGTGACATTTTGTTGTTCTAAATCATTCTGGAACAAGATGAGAACCGACTTCATCTGCTAAAAATCACCCTGCTGCTTAAAAGTAATCGCAAAATGACTCAAGAAGTGAGTAGAAAGGTAGTTCTGAGAAATATTCTAGCATCATTTATTCCTAAATGCCACTTTTACCCAGATATTTTGTTGTCTAATGCAACAACCTACATTTTAAAGAGTGACTTCAGGGTCTAGATACTTTCCGGTCACTGTATGGGTTGATTATTAGTCGTCAGTCGTTAGTAAATAAATGAGTGGTGAATACTCATTACGCTTTGATAAATAAACTTTTAACTGTGCACTTGGAATGTACAGGTTAGTTCGTATTAATCTTCAGGTGCTCTTAAGAATAACCCAAAAGCTAGGAAATGCTCAAGCGCTTGTGAAACCGAGAGTGTGAACCATATGTTTGCAGCGATCACTCAGATTAGGAGTTGAGGTTCAAACTTGTGTGTCAAATAAACCATATTCAAATTACTCATCGCTCACTTTTAAAAGTGTTAAAGTAAAACCGCACCGTCAGTGTTTGCTGTAGAGTGTCCTGTCACTGTTTGATATCTCTCATCGCTTTGGCCATTGGTATACATGTACGCATTTTTACAAGAAGTCACCTTACAGTTACAGCTAAGGGTTTCTGTTGTTGTCTGTGGGTGTCGTTTTGTAGTGTAAGTGGAAATTGCCTGTATACAGGTTGACCACCCACTCACAAAGAGGGGCGCGCTGCTGACAATGGCCCACTCAGCAAAAGAGCCAAAGGTAGCTTGCGTCATATACGCACATCTAAAACTCATCTTTAGTTGACATGAACTTAGAAAAGTTCATGTCAAGAATTTTGCAATGGAATTCAATATGCGTGCTCTGCAGTTTACCGTTTTCTTTGGGCAACATCCTGTCAAGTAGAAAGCCACAGCAATGCCATTTAAAAGTGAAAGTCTGAATTTTAAAAATTAAAGCTCCTCTGGCTGACTGGCTGATTGCATTTTTATGCAAAAATGCAACATAAACCAGTCAACGAATGTGTACAAACATTAAGAATCACTTGAAGGGAAATATAACCCTAAAATGAAATTGTTATAATTTACTCATCCTCGTGTCGTTCTAAACATTTTTCAACTTTTTGTCGTTCTAGTTCAAAACATCATCTTCCTCATGGGCAGCGCGCCGACATATAGCGCCATTACGTTTCGGGCGTCCCGAGTTTGAGTCCCGGCTTGCGGACCTTTCCTGATCCTTCTCTCTCCTACTTCCCTTCCTGTCTAATAACTGTCCTATCACAATAAAGCATAAATGCCAAAAATAAATATTTTTATGTTCTTTTATAATCTCTTACGTATGAGATTATAAAAGCCTGTTTAAGCCAGGAAATAAAAAAAAATTAAAAAGGTAACTGCAACATTTTATCTCACAATTCTGACTTTTTTTCTCACAATATGAATTTATATCTCACAATCAGTATTTTTTTTATTTTTTTTTGCAATTTTGTGAAAAATTCTGTTAGAATTGCGAGATATAAACTTGCAATCCTGAGAAGAAAAATCTGAATTCTGAGATTTTAAAAAAGTTGCAATTATAAAAAAAATGCGAGATGTAAACTCAGGAGTCAGAATTGTGAGATATAAACTTAGAGTTGTGAGGAAAATAGTCAGAATTTAGAGTTGCGCGAAACAAAGTCTGAATTGTGAAATATAAACCCAGAACTGCAAGGATTACCTTCGGAATAGGCTTCCATAGAGGGTGAATAAACAATCATTTTTATTCATTACAATCAAGACAGAATTTACATTAAACTAACATTAAAGGAACAGTTCATCCAAAAATGATAATTTAGTCTCATTTTTTCCAGACTTCGGAAGTTAATGGCTACCGTCAGCTGTTTGGTTACCAGCATTCTTCAAAATATCTTCTTTTGTGTTCATTAGAAAAAGAAACTCATACAGGTTTGGAACAACATGAGGGTGAGAAAATGAGGACAGAATTTTCATTTTTGGGTGAACTATCCCTTTAAACTTCAATGTTCAGCCAAATTGTAACAATAACGACAACTAGGCTACTGGCAGCCAATCGGAGTTAAAGCATTTCAAGCGTTAGGAGACATAGGCCTAAAAGCATGCGCTATACTAAATTGATAAAATATTATTCTTTCATTGCATAGATTGGATTGTTTTACCATCCCAGTTCAGTGTGACTAACTTAGTCTTCCTTCCCAGGAGCAATATGGTCTATTTTGTGCATTTCTATATGTGTCACTTTCAGCCACAGGTACATTTGCGGTCGCGCTCTTAGTCATATCTCCATAGCGACAGCTTGTGACCTCATAGCACTTTGCAACTGAGTTATTAACAGATCATCTGATTACCGTACTAGATATGATCATAGAAATTGATATTTAGACAATAGATTAAGACAACCACCGTCGTGCTGCATTGAAACCAAGTGTTAACCTCACGCTCTTGTAAATAAAGGTTCCAAAAGGGGATTTTCACAGTGAGTGATGCCATAGAAGCACCATTTGATTCCCTAAAGAATCTTTCACTGAACAGTTCTTAAAAGAGCAATTTAATCATCTAAAGAACATTTTTCCACTATAAAGAATCTTTTGTGCAGTAGGAAGGTTCCATGGATGTAAAAGGTTCTTCACAGAAGAATAGATGCCAAAGAACTTTTAAAGGGGTCATATGATGCGATTTCAAGTTTTCCTTTCTCTTTGGAGCGTTACAAGCTCTTGGTGCATAAAGAAGATCTGTAAAGTTGCAAAGACTAAAGTCTCAAATCCAAAGAGATATTCTTTATAAAAGTTAAGAGTCAACCACGCCTACCTAAAACGGCTCGTTCTAACA
>NW_015637169.1:485879-487696 GCF_001515625.1 Sinocyclocheilus rhinocerous
CCTTGTGATTTGTCCCTAAAACGGCTCGTTCTAGCACGCCCCCACATATCTAGGTCACTATGTGGGAATATTTGCGTAATGCCGCCCAAATGTGCACGCAAAGAAAGAAGGCGTGGTTTTAGTAACCGCAGTTAGTGTTGAAGCAGCATGTCGGGGAGACGCTGTGTGTTTCTAGGCGAAAGCAAAAGCACTTTATTTGGCCTTCCGAACGTAGATGCATTTAGGAATCTTTAAGATTACTTACAACAGAACAGCAATGCATTTTATGGATGACCGTTTTGTGAACCTAGGAGAGGAGGCAATTTTGACTTTGCTATGACAATCTGGCGCTTCTGAATCAGCGACTGTAGGTATGTTTTGTTATTAGTTTAAGTATTTGCTATTGACTGTTCAAATGCGGCGTTTTGCGCAGCGCAGAGTAACGCGTCGTGTGTGTGTGTGTGTGTGTGTGTGAGGGGAACAGGGTCACGTCACAGGAGAGTGAACTACCTGTCAGAAATCATAGCACTTCAGCTGTCTTAAACGCGGCTTGTGTACTGCATCACTGTGTCTGTCACGCGACTCTGTTGCCCTTTCGGGCTTGAACTGATGGTAAAACTAACTTTACGTCTTGATATTTACTTTGAAAGCTGAAGCTCGGCGATTATGGTAAGGGGCGTTACATTGGCGTACTTGTGGTGTTCGGCCAATCACAATGCACTGGGTCAGCTGGCCAATCAGAGCAGACTGCGCTTGTCAAAGGAGGGGGCTTTGTTGAAAACGACGCGTTTGAGAGAGGCGGGGCATAGGGGACCTACAATAATGTAAAGTAGAATACAGTTGTCAGTCCTGTATTTGAGTCCTTAATACGGTTACGTTCACACACAGTATGTTTATTTACGGGTGTGACAACCGCATTCTATAAACGAACTCACACCCGTAAATTTTCAGGATTCACAACCGCATTCTCAGATGATCAAATAGTCCCACCTTCTAAATGAAAGAGCCAATCGCTGATTGATAAAGTCACTGACAAATCGCTGATTGTGTCACTGCAGCAGCCGTTAGAAGCTCCGGTTCCCATAGAAACCTGAGGCTAGGGCTGCGTTCAGCCCAGACAAAACAGTGCAAAACGTTTCTTAAACGGAAACGGTGGTGCGTTGAACACCCTGTTCTGATGACGCAAGAGCTGCAACTATGGCAGCTGAGAAGGCCATTCTTTGTGTTCTTTTTGAAGAATTTTCGGAGCCTGATGAAATCGGTATAAATACGTGTTTTACTGCAAAATACACTCAGTGTTACAGTCACTGCCCTTGCCGTCCAGAAATAAAAGAGAACATCCCAATCGATTGAAGGGATTTGTGCAAACTGTGGTTCCTAATTATTGTGATCCAACATTTGCCTCGCATTTCAGGTGAAGGATAATCCACTTTTTACCTCCGAGACTGTGTTATGATCTATATGACCTTATTATTTTTATTGTGAGTATTAGGCTTATCATTATTGCTGATCACTGTTGTTGTGCTGTTATTGTCATATTTACCATTATATAATCAGAGGAATATAAGTTTTTGAAAGTGTCACTCCACAATACAATAGCAAAATATATAAATATGTATAGTATTTTTATGTTACATTAATCAGTGTCTAGCACACCTTCCTGAGGAAAGGATGGACCAGACGACATTGCAAACATGCTTGTTTGTCTGAGTGGTCGCTGGCGTGCGGCGAATAGCGAAAAGTGTACGGAACATGGTTAGTCTACGTTACTAAATGATATTTAGACAGACTTAAAGAAGTTCCAGATCTATACTTGTGCTCTTATTATTTCAGTTATT
>NW_015637169.1:487793-491862 GCF_001515625.1 Sinocyclocheilus rhinocerous
CTTTTTGCCATGAAATCTACTGATTTTTTATAAAGTAAGGCTCGGGACACACTAGGCGATTTTCAAATCGTAAACGATTTTAAAACCATGGGAGACCACATACATGAAGACATTTCAACCAATTTTTAGACTTATAATCCTGGACACCCCTGCACTAGATGATTCGACCAGACCACGAGACCACACACTTGATGATTGTTGGAACGATTTCACAGTGACACTTGATCTCACAGACACTCGCGAGATCAAACGTACCTTACTAGAGAAGAAACACAAATAGAGGACAATCAACCTTGTCAGCTGTCTCTCCTGGCGCGCGTTCTGTTTCACAGTGAAAAACAAAGTATAAAAAATAATATGGGTGATGTTCTCTGCTTTCATGGCATGTTTGTGGCTGCCAAGTTTCAGCTATAGAAGCACGCAACATCCGGTAGGTGACGCTTTCTCGCTCTTATTGGCTATCGCGGGTATCACATCAGAGGCAGCCAGATCAATAGTCCTTCGGGGATGCTCCATCTCGATCGGGAGCAGATAAATAATCGTAATGACACCACACAATAGAGGATTTTTTGGACAAAAAATCGGCGCCGTCTTAAGCGCGATATCATTGGGCATGCACATTGGCTAGTCTAGCCTGAGAAATAAGCTTTTTTTAACGATATTTGAGCATAAGAAACAATTCATGGGGCAGTTCATTTCAGATTTTGTTGCTGATTTGAAATATGTAATTTAATTGTGACTTGAGCAGCAGTTTTTGAGATTTCAGGATTTCCCCCATTCATTTTGATAGGACTTGGTCTTGTTTGAGCTGCCCAGAGGCGTTGCAAATACAGTATGGGCACGAGTGAACAGACTTTCCTTGGGACTTTGGTTGCTGTGTGAACGGGACATTTCGAGACTCACTTCTGTGAAGTAAATGCGGTTGTCAATCCCAAAATCTGACAGTGTGAACGTAGCCTAAGAGATTTTTAGAAGCCAGATTTAAAGTTAATATGCTTACCATGTATTGCACTTATGGAGTGTGCATCAGGCCTTTTGATGAAATATTGAGTGTTGTTACCTAAGGTATATTTTTAAGTGTTCAGTCACACAAAAATGAAAATTGTCATAATTTCCTCATCCTCATGTCGTTCCGGACCTGTATGGTTTTATTTTCTGCAGAATGTCCAAGCTAATCACGTATGTACAATGATGAAAGCTTTTGAGCTCCAAAAAATTTATTATTCTGCATACAAAAAAATATATTATATAGCTTCAATACGCTTATATAGCACACATGGACAAAATGTTGTTGCTTTTTTGTCATTTCTGAGCTTGACAGTTCTGTCCCTATTCACTTTTATTGTTTAGAACATGGGTGAACTATTCCTTTATTTTTGTTTTATTTTTTAAAGAATTATGTTTTGCATTTGTGTTTAAGATCCAAGGAGTGATGAAGGGTTACTGGTATACCTCTCTCTTAATCTTCATCATATTTTATGGAACCGGCCAGTGCAGGAACACGCAAACAGGTAACTACTGTAGCAAACACAGAACGTCCCCCTAACATTAATATAAGGTTCCCGTTTAGATATTATATCTGTACCACCATAAAATAATGTTCCCAGAATGTTCTGAGAACCAATTAATATTAGTTTGGTGTGTTTATGTCCATCTATTTTGTAGGGAACTTTGTTTGCCCATTTTGTACCGTTATAAAAATTGAAAAACAAAACATATGTCTTCTAATCTCTTATTATGTTTGTCTTTTGGTTCAACCAGCAGGTCTGACCTGTGTGAACGACTATGTGAACAACATTTCTTGTGTGTGGTGGAACTTTACAGATTTCTCTGACCAACGATGTGTGCTTGTGGGGAAATGTGACATAAAAAGGTTTGAGGTTTTAGTTTCAAGTCTCAGGATGGACAGTTTTAACACTGATAAATAAACCTTTTCAAATCTGAATTGAATTGATATGTGTTTGTAGATGTGTTTATAGATTATGTGAACTGGTGCCACTGAGCAATCAATCACATTCTAAGAGAAGTTGTTCTTTAAGCTTTGACAAACCTGTAAGTAGAAATGGATGAGATTTATGTTAACTTTCTATTCACCTGAGTTGATTAACACATTCTCTTCTTACATTCCCCTTTCTTTAACACAGAATTTTTTTTTCCTCAACAAATTCTGGTTGAATGTAACCTGTAATGGATCTGTCATCACTAAACTGTATTATCAGCCTAGCCGACACAGTAAGTAGAATTAATTCTGCTGTTAGTGGGTTGCAGATATGTTTAAAGCAGCACTAGGCTATGTAACTTTTTCTGTGTTCAAAATTTGCAAAATGTATATAATGAGCGAGTACATCATGAATTCATCTTCCAAACGACGTTTTTGTCTTATTCTGAATCACTACGGTACACTTATAATAAGTACTTATATTTGGACTATTGTAGCCTGGTCGGGTCGTCAAATAATGTTCTTTTTAGCAGCATCATATGACCCCTTTAAAATGGCAGGTAAATTAAAAAATAAAACACACACATATACATCACAGTAAAATAAAAATTTGCACGGAAAATAATTTTTATGTTTGAATGTGCAAAACACTACCATCAAAATACAAAATAATTCATTTGAATATAAGGGCATTTTAAAAATGGGTAAGAATCAAGTTTTTATTTGAAACGTTAAATTCTAGGATTGGAATAAAGGACAAAATATAAATTACCGCAAAAAATAAATGATGCCAATGTGTTTAACCAATCTGGGTTAATCACATAGCCTACTAGCCAATACTACAACAAAAGATCATATAAGACAACTAAGTGAAAAAAAGAAAATAAAAAAAAATCTGTTCTCATTCAACAAACATAGTATGCAAATAACTTTGCTTTGAAGAAGCATTAGAACTGCAGTCATTTGCCTTGATAATGGTCTTTTAAATCCTTGGCACAATTAGACAAACCTTTCGATACCTTTTACACAAAACATGGCATTTCGGAGATAAACTTGGTCAAAATCTATACTAGTTGACCTCTTTTTGTACTTTTGCTATGGTTACTCCTCAGCAAGTCTGTTTGGTGATGCAACAGGTGAAATACACACTCTGACAAACTTTAAACTAGTATTGTTTACATTTAGGCATTAACTTACATCACACTCAAATTGTACATCAACTGTTCCTGCATTCCTTATGAATTAAACCCGTGTCTTTGCTGTTGCTAGCACCATGCTCGTTTTAAATGTTCTTCATGATTTTGTTTTTTATTTTCGTTTTTACATGACAGTTAAGACCCAACCCCCAGATATGCCCACTGTAAGTGGGGACAAAATAACTTGGAGTAAAGGCAGTAACTTTCCAGAAGCCATAAAATTTTATGACTTTCAGCTGCAGTTTAAAGCCTTACATATAAGCTGGGAGGTAAGCAAACAGTTTGTTTGATTGACATGTTTTCTTTAACATTTACCTAATTAATTAATTTAAAAAAATCGCATGTATTTTAGTCTTCAGTAAGCTGCTCACAGTGACTCTGCAAGTCAAATGCAGCATAATTTTGAGTGTTATTTTTCTGAGTTTGTGTTCATGTATGATTGCATATTTTTGCATGCTTCTGTGCTGTAGACGGCAGCACATAGGAATGTCACTCAGGAAAATGACGTGCTGCTGGACCATAATAAACTGACTGTAGGAGAGGAGTACCAGGCCAGGGTGCGTGTGAAGCCTGTTGAGCCCATTAATGATGGTTATTTTCGGGGGGAATGGAGCGACTGGAGTCCTGCTGCGTCCTGGAGATCTGAGATTGGAAAGCCACCAGTGAAACCAGGGGATGATGTATCTCCACCAGGTGGGCCTCTTGCCAGCCCAATAATATAATAATATTTGTCTGTGAGATAAGATGATAATATATTTCATGACAGCAATTTTTTCTTTTTTGCTTTAGTGCCTGATAATATGCGTATTGTTCTGATCATTGGATTCCACATATTGCTTGTTCTTGCTGGTCTTTGTTTGGTCATCTATAAGGCAAAGAAAAGCAAACGGTCAGTATTACATATGTGATATGTCTTTATATATATTATATATAT
>NW_015637169.1:491881-503437 GCF_001515625.1 Sinocyclocheilus rhinocerous
TATATATATATATATATATATAATATAATATAATATTTATTTATTTATTTTGTTATTTATATTTCAACAAATTAATGAAATCACACAAATCTGAGTTCCAAAGTTTGGTAACAGAGTTGCAAAAATTCTACAGAACATGAGCAAAAAATATTGTATAAATATTTAGTTTGAACTCCTGAGGTGGATGAAATAACTTTTTCTGAAGGTTAAAGCCTTGTTATTGACCCTTTGTTGGATTAGAACAAATACTTGACCTCATTTTTTAAGACATTCAAGGCCTAGAAAGTGCTGTGTGTGAGTGTGTGTGTGTGTGTGTGTAGGTGTGTGTAGGTGTGTGTGTGTGTGTGTTTCTACCTACAGTATTTCCATGTCGGTTTGTACCCTTTGGTGTTTGTACCTGATATTTGTGTTTGTTTGTGCATCATAATCAAGCATTATTATTTCTTTGCAGGTCAATACAACCAAACAATCAACATGTTCCAGACCCCTCCAAATATTTCCAGCCTCTTCACACTGTTCACGGTGGAAACTTCCGGGTGAGTTCAGCTGTATTTCCTGCATATATTATGAACTATACTAGTTTCCAAAGTGTTTGTTTACTCTAGCGTTCAAATATTTGAGGTCAGTAAGATTTTTAATGTTTTTGAAAGAAGCCTCAAGGCTGCATTCATTTGATCACAGATACAGTAAAAACGGAAATATTGTGACATATTATTACAATTACAATATTTCTATTTGAATATATTTTAAAATGTAATTTATTCCTATGATGCAAAGCTGAATTTTCCACATTATTACTCCAGTCTTCGGTGTCACATGATCCTTCAGAAATAATTCTAATATGCTGATTTGAAACATGTATTATTATTATTATAATTATTATTAATGCTGAAAACAGTTGCTTAATATTTTTGTGGAAACCGTGATACTTTGATGTTAAAAAGTATTAAAAAAAACATTTATTTGATATAGAAATGTTATAATTATATTATAAATGTCTGTAATGTCACTTTTGATTGTCAATGCATCCTTGCTGAACAAAAGTATCAATTTCTTTCAAAAAACATTTTACAGAACTTTTGAACGGTACTGTTACAGAAGTTGCTATTTTCACCAGTACAGTGGCAATTCACACTTTTACTTTCTATGTAATGTATTCATGCCAACGCATTCAAAAATACATAAGTGTATAAGAATAATAATAACATTCTCAGGTTCACTCATTTTTCTTCATATGCACAATCTTACCCATATAAACTCACACACACACACACACGTTTAAAGGAACACTCCACTATTTTTGAAAATAGGCTCATTTTCCAACTCCCCTAGAGTTAAACAGTTGAGTTTTGCCGTTTTTGAATCCATTCAGCCGATCACCGGGTCTGGCGGTAGCACTTTTAGCTGTAGCTTAGCATAGATAATTGAATCTGATTAGACCGTTAGCATCTCGCTCAAAAATGACCAAAGAGTTTCTATATTTTTCCTATTTAAAACTTGACTCTTCTGTAGTTACGTCGTGTACTAAGACCGACGGAAAATGAAAAGTTGCAATTTTCTAAGCCGATATGGCTAGGAACTATACTCTCATTCCAGCGTAATAATCAATGGCCGAAACCTGCATTTCTTGCAAATGCCTACTCATATCTTCTTTCAGCAAGCCACAGAACACACACACTGACCACATATGCATTTCCTCTTACCTGTCCACAGAAATGGCTGGGCTGTCAGAATTCTGTTGGGCCATTTCTTACCCCTCAGTCATGTGACGATATCTCACCTGTAGAGGTCTCGGATTTTTGGGACGTGTCTTTGATGGATCCCGACGCTCAGATGTCTGCTGCCGCGTTCGTTCACTCCAATCAGGTGGACTCTGGACTGGAGAACAGCTGCACTAGTCATGCATCATCATCTGTTTTCTCTAACATGGGCTACTTCTATAGCAAATCCAATAGAGGCTCTCTTTATCTCGAATCCTGCCCCGTGTACTTCAGCTACCACCCTGAGGAAGCCACAAGCTCCACTGGGTCTTCATACGACTGTTTGCAAACCCCAAGTTACCAGACGGATCAGCCCATGAGCCCAGATTCAGGGTTCGGCATGCCTGGAGAGGAGCATTGTGCGGATGACCAAGATGATGAAGATAACAGTGGCGCGGAGACATGTGCGGCGGAAGGACAAGCGCTGATTTCCTTCATTATGTCGCTGTCACAGGGTTCCCACAATGCTGTCCGCCCAGCAGAGAGTTTGGCTCCGGTGGCCGTCATCACACCGTGGTCTGAACCTGTGAGAGCACCCAGCTGCAATTCCAGCTCTGAGCCTGCAGAGGGCGCCGTGGTCAGACCCTCCTCCATGATTGAGCCCTGCGGGAGCGGGTATCTGACCCTGAAGGAGATGCAGAAATACAGCAACAAATCCATCTAAACGCAGGCCTAGTCCGTCTCTGTCTGTATAGGGGAGACCGGGGTAAAATACAACTCGGGTTTATTTTTGAAAGTCAGTTTCTATACCGACACATATTACAGTTCAAATGTTTGGGGTCAGTAATTATTTTAATGTTTTTAACAGAAGTCTGCATTTATTTGATAAACAATACTGTAAAAATAGTATTATTGTGAAGACTTTTTTTTTTTTTAGAATTTAAAAGAACTGATATCTATTTTAATATATTTTCAAATGTAGTTTATTCCTGCTATGGAAAAGCTGAATTTTCAGCAGCCATTACTCCAGTCTTCAGTGTCACGTGATTCTTTAGAAACATTTTTATTATTATCAGTGTTGAAAATGGTTTGCTGCTTAATATTTTTGTGGACACCGTGATACTTTTTTCCCCCAGGATTCTATAACGGAAATTTATTTGAAATAGAAATCCTTTATAGCATTATAAATGTATTTACTGTCACTTTTGATCAATTTAATGTGTCCTTGCTGAATAAAAGTATTAATTAAAAAATATATATAAATCTTACTGACCCCAAACTTTTGAATCATAGTGTACCTTAGAGGCTTGGCTAAAAAAAACAATGCTATTGGACATTCTTAGAGTTATTGTTCAGGGGAAAAGACAGTTCATCGACCATCACATCACACCGATCACATTGACCTTTGTGACAACATGCCCCACTCTATAGAGGTAAGCTGTCAAAACGGGAACCTGACATTAAACAGCCTATTATAGGCATTAATACATTTGTAATATGAATAGGATTAGTGAAATTGAAGCAGCAAATGTATAAGAGATGGTAACATACTATCATATCAGACTGAAAAGAACTGATATCTATTTTAATATATTTTCAAATGTAGTTTATTCCTGCTATGGAAAAGCTGAATTTTCAGCAGCCATTACTCCAGTCTTCAGTGTCACGTGATCCTTTAGAAACATTTTTATTATTATCAGTGTTGAAAATGGTTTGCTGCTTAATATTTTTGTGGACACCGTGATACTTTTTTCCCCCAGGATTCTATAACGGAAATTTATTTGAAATAGAAATCCTTTATAGCATTATAAATGTATTTACTGTCACTTTTGATCAATTTAATGTGTCCTTGCTGAATAAAAGTATTAATTAAAAAATATATATAAATCTTACTGACCCCAAACTTTTGAATCATAGTGTACCTTAGAGGCTTGGCTAAAAAAAACAATGCTATTGAACATTCTTAGAGTTATTGTTCAGGGGAAAAGTTCATCGACCATCACATCACACCGATCACATTGACCTTTGTGACAACATGCCCCACTCTATAGAGGTAAGCTGTCAAAACGGGAACCTGACATTAAACAGCCTATTATAGGCATTAATACATTTGTAATATGAATAGGATTAGTGAAATTGAAGCAGCAAATGTATAAGAGATGGTAACATACTATCATATCAGACTGTTGTTTTGAAATTTTAAACATGTGACAATTTGCCCTGTCTTGACATTTATTAAATCTACCTTTTTGGAGGGCAGGATTCACAAAATGATTCTAGTTTAATAGCCACTGCTATAGAAAACAAACACATTTGTGTAATTAGACATTTGACTCGAACCCTAATAAGTACCTCTGTGACTGCTCCGTCTTGTGACAACTTGCCCCGGTCTCCCCTAGGCAGTTTATTTACATTAATTCTTCACAACGCTGCAAATTTTATACATTCTGTTCGCATGAATTAAATGCTATTAAAAAGGTCAACGTTCCACAACAGCTGCATTATAACAGCTTTAAACTGTTATATTTCCGATACCTTTGTACAGCGTCATGATAAGCTAGATTTGAAGGCATGTTCTGGGTTAAACATGACTTAAGCTCTATTTGAATGCCAGTGCCACTGCAATAAGGATGATATAGAGAAATGTACTGCTCAGATAACTGTCAAGTGATTGCTACACTTTTGTTTGACACATATGAAGGAAGCAGTGCATTTAATTTGAACATATCTTATAAGTTTGCTTGACTGATTTAATAATGTTTAATTTAGCAAATGTTAAGGCTGAATATAGCTTATACAACTTTAATTGTTGGAGGTTATTTCCACCACTAACCTTTTATGTTGCTAACATTTCATATTTTAAATAGAAATATAATTGGTTAAAGTGATTTAGTTCAAGTTTCCAAATGGAACCGTTTTAATATTCAAAATCAAGCGCTAAGCATTTGCTTGATTTTTAGCTGCTATTAACTGTTATTTCATGTTTATCTGACTGCTATGAACATGGTATAAATGCTGCTTTTCAAATGTGAATTAATTGTTTAGAAATTCAGGGGCTTGTTTATGCCTGCAAGGCAATCCATGAATGCAGAAGCCTCAAGGTTGTTTGAGGTAAAAAAAAAAAAAAACTCTTGAGATATTACAACACTCCTATATACTGATATCTATACGTTTTCTAACAAAGTTTTAAAGCAAGTGTATGTAGTTTTGTGTATTTTTTGCGACTATAGCGCCCCCAATGTTAATTAAGTGGAATTCACTGTCGTAAAATACCACTGTCGTAATTACAGCTGTAGGCTACATGTTGATTTGTTGCTGCTGTAAAGCAATCCACCCTTTTCGCGGAATTTCGTACCCGCTACATACTTCCAGAACTGATGTTTGGGGGGAATGTGGAAAAGAAACAGAACTCAGTGTAGAAAGAAAATTGAAAACTTTTAAATCTGATATTTCAAGGTTAAATAAATAAAAACGTAGGCTACATACAGTTGCTATAAGGACAATAGTTGCATTATTTTAGCATTTCTGGATCGTAGGCTGCCTTTGAGAATAAGCGTTTTTTCCCCATTCAAATAAAATTTATTTTCTTTTTTCTAAACTATAAAATATGCATTTTTGTCTGAACAAAAATTGCAAATCATTTTGTACTTGTTGCAATTACTCAATCCTTGTTTTATGTTTGTTATTTTTGTACGTTTTTGATATTATGTATGTATTCTTTTATGCATGTTTCTTTATTTCAGAATGAAATAAATTCCCAAAAATATAATGGTGTGAATGTCATGATGTTTACACAGAAATCTTGTGTGTGTGTGTGTACGTACCTGTTTTTCTATTCTGGTGGGGACTTGAATACACACAGACTCCTGGGGACTCGTGTCACGGTGGGGACCTAAATTGAGGTCCCCACGGGTAAACATGCTAATAAATCACACAGAATGAAGTTTTTTGAAAATCTAAAAATGCACAAAGTTTCCTGTGAGGGGTAGGTTTAGGGGTAGGGTTGGTGTAGGGCAATAGAATATACGATCTGTACAGTAGAAAAACCATTACGCCTATGGAGAGTCCCCACAAGGATAGCAAACCAGACAGTGTGTGTGTGAATGAGTGGAGTTATGCAGGTTGTAGTGCTATGCGGTCTGACATTTATAAGTGCCAGCGCGTTTCCGTTCACCGCCGTGGAGCGAGCGCGGCTTGTGAAAGTCAAGTTGTAAATCAAGCTTATCTCCCTTGCGTGGCCTGAAAAATGAACTCCGTGAACCATAACAAAAAGTCGTTTTTTCTAGAGAAGGAGGAGCAAGAACACCATTAACATGCTTTTTAACTTGTTTATGTGAGATACGTTTTTGAGTGTGTTGTTTATGATCCTTGACACAGTTTGGAATCGTGGTCCCGCCTGGATTTGACCATAAAACTTGGGCTAACTGTTGATATTTCCACCAGGAGGCAGCAGTGAGCTCATGACTGAGGGATGAAGTAACCGGAGACATACGGTAATATCGAGGAGGAAACAACCCGCTTTTATTAATATGAATAGGATATAATGCTATATAATGCAATACAATTGTTGTCCCGCCTTTCATATGCCACTGTTCAAAAGTTTGTGGTCAGTAGGATTTTTTAAAGAAAGAAATCGATGCTTGCTCTTATTCAGCTATGGTGCAATAAATTGATCAAAAGTAACAGTAAATGCATTTCTAATATTATAAAAGATTTCTATTTCAAATAAATGGGTTCTCTGAAAATATTAAGCAGAACACGTTTTCAACACTGATAATAAGAAATGTTTCTTGAGCAGCAAATCAGCATTACCAACTAATTAATTAATTAATCAATCAATCAATCAATCAATAATTTGTGGTTGTGGATCATCTGTTGAAAACACTTGGATTAGAATGTCATTTTTTGGACTTTTTTGTTTATTAATTAGTCAAAATCTGTTATTTGTTACATAACATTTTTTTTTATCTGAATAAAAGTATTGATTTCTTTAATGCTAATACTAGTGTACTTCACATTTTGAGTGTTAAAAACAAACCAACAAACAAACCAACGAACAAGCACACAAAAAAAAAATCTATCCAGATTTTCATTTCATTTTCCATTTTGCCTTATGATGCTGGTTTCAATATTTGCTGGTTAAATACATGTATTCCACCCACAAGCAGTGCTTTTTTTGGCCAAGAATTGCTCACTTAATTAGACAGGAAGAGATGTTTGACCACATGCAAAGCAACCAGCTAGGTTTTCTTCTTTTATCTGCTGCTTTGGGACAGTTTGTCTGAAACAGATTACACCATAATCATAAAGCAGCATGGAAAAAATGTATTTAAATAACTGCCCAGTGGTCTCCATCTGATATGATCCACGGAAATGCAACACAGCCTCATTGTTTACACTTTTTGGGGGACTCAACCTATGAATACTAATAGTATCTGTACATTTAGCTGGTACATGAGAAAGTAAGATTAAACCTCAGCACATATGAATTTGGAAGTGTTTTAAAGTCTCATTAGAGTTATCAGATGAACTCTGGAAGGTACGAGCTGGATTCTGTCGAGTGGAGAGCAGATCAACTGAAATCTGTTCGTTTAGCTGTAGTCGTGTGCAGGTTGGACTCAGACCAAGAGAAACATTCATCTGTGTCCTGAAGGGGCCTACATTTGTCAGGCTGCATTCCACTCTTAGCATTATCCAGAATCCCCTCTCTTTCTATTTTTCAGGATCACACTAATCCAGTCTGCCTTAATGATCCCACTAATAAATACACAGGTGCTTCCACAGTCTCGCATTAGTGAAACAGTAACAGTGTGTGGAAAGTTATTATAGGGAGCGGCTGGAATACACACGAAATGAAAGCCATTACTCTTATGAGTGCATGTTTACTCTTTTATCTCAGATCGCACAATGTTTGGATCCCTCCTGCTTGCCTGTCTGTTTCTACATCTGGTAGTCTCGATACCTCAACCGGCCTGCCGTCGATGCTGTGACCACCTCCCACCACTAGATGACGCTGCGACGCTCAGAGAAAGCATGCCTGCAATGCCTGAGGTCCGCACATACATCAACATAACCATTCTCAAAGGTACCCGAAAAAGTGCTTCAGCTTACATGACAAAAACGAGTTGTGTCGCTCATAAAGTTATCCCTATTCTTTCGGAGTAAACCCTGAAAGAACCCTAACACTGTTTATTGCAAAATCAGCCATTTTTGGCCTAACCAAAAATGAAAATTTGATGAAAATGTACTCAAACACAGGCCATCCAAAGATGTAGATGAGATTTGTGTTTTTTCATCTTTTATATTTTTCATCAGAACAGATTTGGAGAAATGTAGCTTTACATCACTTGCTCACCAATGGGTCCTCTGCAGTGAATGGGTGCCGTCAGAATGAGAGTCCAAACAGCTGATAAAAACATCACAATAATCCATAATCCAGACCATCTATTAATGTCTTATAAACTGAAAAGCTATGTTTGTAAAAAACAAATTCATCATTAAGACATTCATAATCTTGCTTTCTCCAGTGAAAAAGTTGTCTTGTCTGAATCAGGAGAGAAATATGCACAGATCAAGCCCTGTTTACAAGTAAAACACAGTAAAATAAAGTAAATAAAACATGCAGCTTTTCACTTCACGAGGTGTTAAGGCTTGTGGATTACTGTAATGTTTTTATCAGCTGTTTGGACTCTCATTCTGACGGCACCCATTCACTGCAGAGGATCCACTGGTGAGCAAGTGATGCTATGCTGAATTTCCAAATCTGTTCTGAAAAAGTACATTTTCAGCCTATTTTCATGTTTGGTTGAACTATTCCTTTAAACCACTTACAGCATCGGTGCCGTGCATGATGTTTCAGAGTCAAATAACATTAGCACAAACTTGAGCAAATATTGAACATCTCATTGTAGCCAAACTTTGACCCCAATGATCCTTGTTGGATTTTAGTTTTCCCTGTTTCCCAATCTATGGCTTCTCTGGCACAAGTGCTGTGGGATATTGGTTGTGAACCGCAAACTAAGTATAAATGTAATTCAGCTGGGAAATAAGGCGTAGGCTGAATAATGTGAATATGTGTTTTCAGCTGCTTTCTTCCCCTCTGTGAGCCTCAGTTAATATCTGCTCCACTGGAGGCCTACTTGGTGGACAGGAAGTGACAAACCTGGCAGGAAAGGTGCTGATGTGGCGGGAACCGCATGAGAGTTGTTTTATGTGTCTGTGCATGCACATATGTGCATGTGTTTGTTACATATATGGGAATGAAGCCTGCAGCAAATGTGATCTGTGGAAATTCTGAGCTGAGGTCACAATTGGTGCCAAAATTGTATGTTGACAAAAGACAAAGAAAAAACTGAACCTAAGATAAGTGTCTGAGAATGTCTTTTGTCATTTTAGAAGCTGTGATTTGAGGTTCTGGGGACTTATTTTAGTTTGCATTTGTGCTTGTGTATTTACATTACTGAAAAGCCACAAGCCTTTCAATATGGAGCTCATAATAGAATTTTATTTAGAGGCCCAAACTAAGCAAAAATATCCAATTTGGTGCAGTATCTGACATTTTCATGGCCATAAAGTCAGATGCATTTCTGATAGCTTTTATATAAATCAATGAGAACTTGATGCTAGAACTGCTAGAACAGTATACCAGGCTACTTCTACAAATTGCATATAAATATCAGTTGTCACACAATTTTTCCCAATAATATGTCTTATTAAGATGATATTTAAATGCTTAGTGTTATGTGCAGAGCTCTGTAGTTTTTATTGTAGGGACAGAAAATATAATGCAATGCAATTCAACAATGACTGAGAGATGATGTTCCTCAAAAGCCTGAGGTGTCATGTCCGATAATCACATTTTAACATGATTTTTTTTCTAAAATATTATGTATGGATAGTCAAGTAAACCTATGTTGATTCAGTCCAGTAAGTGTTCATCTTGAAATATTGCAAAATAAATAAATAAAAAGTCAATCTTTCATTTGAATAATCTTACATTGATCATGTTAATAATTTAGAAGCCTTAGAAATTTGTGTATCAAATATGATTCAGTAGGCTTTAATTTACTGCCATTGCGTAAATGATATGTAATCATGTAATCCATAAAAAAGGAACTGTAATCTGATTATGAATATTTTAATATACCCTAATTACAAGTACTTACATGTAATCAGTTACTACCCAGCCCTGTTTATAGGGTTAAAGTTAGTTACACTGCAGAAATATCTACAATATCTACCTGAATAATCCGTTTACGTTAGGCTCTTTCTGACATTTTTGCTTTTTCCTTACACCTTGTTATCTGTCTTTTTAAGGTGACAAAGGTGACCGTGGAGAAAGGGGAACTCCTGGGAAGCCTGGGATTGAAGGTTCCCCGGGACCATGGGGGACTGAAGGCCTCAAAGGAGATAAGGGACAGGCTGGAGCTCCGGGTGACGCCTGCAAATCCCAACATTCTGCTTTCTCAGTGGGCCGAAGGAAGTCCCTTCACAGCATTGACAACTACCAGGCCCTGATCTTCGACACCATCTTCGTGAACTCCCCCGAACACTTCGACATGTTTGCTGGGAAGTACCGCTGCCAAATCCCAGGAATCTACTTCTTCAATGTGAACATCCACACGTGGAACTTCAAGGAGACGTACCTGCACATCATGCAGAACAGCAGCGAGAAGGCCATCGTCTACGCTCAGCCCAGCGACCGCTCCATCATGCAGAGCCAGAGCGTCATGCTGCCTCTGCAGGAGGGCGACGAGGTCTGGGTCCGTCTCTACAAACGTGAGCGCGAGAACGCCATCTATAGCGACGATGTGGACATTTACATCACCTTTAACGGATACCTCATCAAACCAGAAACGGAGTGAGACCAGAAACGGCGGTGGGAAGGAGTGAACGGGATGTTTATGGACATGAAGTTTGAAAATGAGCCAAAATGTTTGATCAGTGGAGCAGCTTTTACAAAAATGAAAAGCATCCAAACATTTCATATTAGATTTCTGCAGTCCAAACAAAATTCCTAATGCAGAGAAATCTGCTTTTTCTACTTCAGCGTGGGGTCTTATATGAAGAGAACCGGGAAATTTGTGGTCACATTAGCAAAATTTCATTACTTCACATTAGGACGTAGCTACTACTTACAACGCAAGTTAGTATAGAAGAATAAAACATCATCAGCATGCGCCCGTGGTAAACAAATAGAGCAAGATGTATGGCATGATGTATGAGCTTTGTCAGTTGTGGTTTCCACCGGTATTCCTTCTTTTCGCCTCCATTGTTTTAAGCTTTAGCGCCATGTCATGTTGATTGGTACGTCATTTCATGTTGAATTTTTATTGGCTAGTCAGTAGACATAGGTCATAGCATGGGGTGACCATATGTCCTCTTTTTCCCGGACATGTCCTCTTTTTAAACTTAAAAAAATGCGCCCGGCCGGGATTTCTAAATAGCTCAAAATGTCCGGGATTTGGCTTTTGCTTTCTAGTCGCCATTCATTGTATGCGTTTTTGATTTAGAGCCCTGCGAGGAACTGTTTTCTTAATCCCGCTCCCGCTGAATTTCTGACCATTATCGCCACCTCCCGTGATTTTTGTGTCCATTGCTCCCGCAAACATTCTAATATTGCATATAATTTTCACGCATCAGGGAGCCGCTATCAATATGCGGGGTATTGAAATCTCTGTTGAATGAGCGCTCGCTGTTCACTTTCACTTTCGATTTCGCGATCACACACGCTCTGTGTAAAGGAAGATCAGATATTTGTGACCCTGGACCACAAAATCAGTCATAAGGGTAAATTTTTCGAAATTCGGCCGAGATACAACTATTTGAAAATCTGGAATCTGAGGGTGCAAAAACA
>NW_015637169.1:503757-515470 GCF_001515625.1 Sinocyclocheilus rhinocerous
CTTTAAAGTTGTCCAAATGAAGTTTTTAGCAATGCATATTACTAATCAAAAATGAAGTTTTTATTTATTTACAGGAGGAAATTTACAAAATATCTTCATGGAACATGATCTTTACTTAATATTATAATGATTTTTGGCATAAAAGAAAAATCAATAATTTTGACCCATACAATGTATTTTTGGCTATTGCTACAAATATACCCCAGCGACTTAAGACTGGTTTTGTGGTCCACGGTCACATTTGTCAATGAGCTCAGGATCTGTTGAGCATCAAATCCTCCAGTATGGTCTTGTCAGCCATCTCTCCTTATTCTTAACCTGTGATCAGTCAAATCTGACTCCTGCAGCTCGTGTTGGATGCAGGGTTGTCAAGTGTTTGTTTTTTTTACATGGAATTGGGTTGCTTTTAAACTGTTGCCATGGGTTGATTTTCCCCTGTGGATTAAAGGTTTGAAATGTTGTATAAATTACATTTGACTGAAATGCTTATATTGAAACATTTTGTATTCTACCTATGATAAAACGGCTAGATGTTAAGTTTTGTGAAGGAGGGCCACTTGTAGGAAGCTTTTTAGCTGCGTTTGTGATCAGTATGCATAACAGTGACTGTAAAATATGTATTTTAGCTATGGAAATGACATATTTTGAGTTTTGATATTTGGTTTATGGTAATTGCACTACTTTGAGTGCTACTTTGGGCACTAAACAACCACACCCCAGCCCCCGCCCCGCCAGCCCGCACACACTGTCCTCTTTTTGTAAAAGTAAAATATGGTCACCCTATCATAGCAGCAAACACACTGTGAGATGATCTGACACTGTTTTTCGCAGAGATTTTCACAGTCTATCTTTGGTCACAAGACCGTGACAACGGCCATCTTTAAACCTCTTTCACAGTACGACGTAGGACCAACATTTAGGAGCCACAACCAATGAAATCGGCACTATTGTTTCACGTTGGGCATCTTTAGTCTGGGACAGCCTAAAATTGTATAGTGTATATGGGATATTACAGGGAACGGTCTCAGAACTTTGGCTAATGTTTTGGCAAGATTCTCTCAAAGTTCTATAACATTAACCGAAAGTTTGTTCAAATTTGAAAATGTTAGCACAAAAATGTTATTTATAAATCCGTAATGGACCATTTTTTTCTGCATCATTTTAGTTGGATGTTTGTCTAACATTTTTTAAATGTTAAGTTACTTGTTTCGGAGAGTTTGCAAAATTATCAAAGCGAACGTTCCCTAACCCTTTGCATTAGTAACCAAGAAAAAACATCAACGCTGGACATTTTGAATGTTTAGAAACATTCAGAAATAACGTTTTCATGGCTTAATTGGAATGTTGGTAAAACGTTTTAAAACATATTTTTGATAGCTGGGTCCATGAAGCACAGCTCAAACAGAAGTCACTTCCAGACCTTACAGATCTCTTTGGGTCAGCGCTAAGAATTCGCATGACCAACTGAACCTGACTGAAATCTGCATGGGGACATTTTGTGGCCCTGAAACTCCCAGTCACATGGCTTTTGACTGGATTGCCCCTCGCAAAATGTCTCAGAGCAATGGTAAATATGACTGCACCTTAACAGCATCCAAAATGAATTCCAGTGGTTCTTAACTGATGGCTCAGGATCCCAAAAAATGAGCTGCAGGTCCGTTCTGTTGGTTTGTAACCGTTCTGTGGTTGACATCAAAATCTGTGTGTACAGTAGTTCAGTGTAATTTTATTTCACATGGTGGAAGATAGTCAAATTAGGCAGATGCCAACATGGTCAGGTTGTGTGAGGTGTTGTAATCTTCAAAAAAACAATGAACAACTGTATGCAAAACAAAAGATAATGCCTCTACAGACTATAGGCATCAGATACGAGGTTTGGTGCTGGCCACGTGCTTCATAGAAATGCGAAAATTCATGGTGATACTAACCAAAATGTTTGACATTAGGGACATATGTGTTTAGTGTTGGATGAACAGTTCTGACCTCCAGGTTATCTCCAGATCTGAAGCCAAACCAGTTGAGCACCACTGATGTAGTCCAGATATTTAGGTCTGTGTAGGCTTTTTCAAACCAGGCAGGGTCTTCTTAAGATCCATCAACGGCATCTGAGAAATGGTAGCTGGTTTATGTTAGCTGTGATAGGATGTTTACATGGCGTGACTGACTGCTGCTGGTCCCTTCGGACATTAACAGGCAACTGGAGTCATAACAAACCAAGTTCACATTGAAGCATGTGGTTGCTAAGGCTGCATTTATTTGATCCAAAGTGCAGTAAAACAGTAATGTTGTGAAATATTTGTACAGTTTTAAATAACTGTTTTCTATTTTTATATATTTTACAATGTAATTTATTCCCGTGATGCAGAATTCCAGTCTTCAGTGCCACGGGATCCTTCAGAAATCACTCTAATGTCTTTAGTGTCACTTTTGATCATTTTAAAGCATCCTTGCTGAATCAACGTGTTAATTTCCTTTAAAAAAGTCCTATTGACATCAAACTTTTAAATGGTAATTATTATTATATCTGGCTTAAGAATCAGCCATTTGTTGGTTTTAGATGGGTCAGGTCCTGAGAAAATCTACTCTGAGTGTGTGTGGTTGTGTCTGGCTCTGTTTATTGAGGGGAGGGGGGCTTTTCGTTGCTGCTCAACAGGATGTATGTGGCTTTCCTTTTTCAGTAGCAAGAATCCACTTGAGAGAGACTCACATGATAGAAATATAGAGAGGGAGAGCGAGATTAAATGTTCTGAAACCACAAGGCACCAATCTCTGCCCCAATCAGTGACTTCAATAAAAGCTGGCAGTTGTTTTTTTTTTTTTTATCTTAAAACCACTTCAGTCTGGACTGCAGAAACCGGATCTCAGGAACGTAGAGATTTTAAAATATTAACACGTAAAGAAATGGTGCTGAGAAAAAAAAAACAAAAAACATCTGGTTGCATTGTTACCAAAGAATGAGGTGCTAAAAATAATTTTTCATTTGAACACATCAGGTGCTATAAATTACATACTTGACCATCATTTTAAAAGGTTTTTGTTTGTATATGAATAACTCAATGGTGCTTAATGTTAAAGTACTGTAAGGATGTCTAGCATTTCTTTAATTATTTTAAATGCCACAATAAAGGTTTGTTTTCACTGATGTCCTTTTGAATTATTGATGAATGCAATCGATATTTTCTTGCCCCTTCCTTATAATTGAAAATTATGAATTGAAAATATAGTGTACATTGCTGCAGATGGATGTTTCAATCTCAACACATTCCAAACCTTATTTTCTTTTGTCTGCAAAAAATAGTAGGCTTCAATCTCAGTCCTCGATCCAATGCAGGATCTTTATGGATGGTGTTATGGATCTACTTTAAAAATGTAAAAATTCTTCCTAGAATTTTATGTTTCACCTATAATATGGGTAAAATATTCAGACCACATTTTTATTTTTGAGAGAACTACTTGTTCAGTGTGATATCTGCCACTGAGCTCAAGTTTTTTATCAGATAAATAGAGAGCTTGTGTTCTAACACCCTCTAGTGGTGAGAGGAAAAATGCATTTTATTATAATCACAATAATACCAGATTAAATAATCATATCGGTCTTTTATATAGGAAAGATGATTTAGAAAGAACAAAAATCTGATTTTATTTCTCCCAATAAATACAAATTCATCCAAAAATTACTTTCGACATGTATCATTTGTGATTTGTCATGAAAAAGCAACTATACATTTCTCTAAAAATATTTGACACATAAAAGAACAATCAACATTGAGTAAAATTATTCACATTTTTACAACAGTCCTGTACAACCCCAAACACAAACAACAGACATGAAAAATACAATCTCGTTCACATTAGTTCAATAAACACAATCTGAAATGTTAGTAATTGCACAGCAATCATTAAACAACGAAAAGACAGTGACTGTATTTGCGTAAAATCCAGTGTGCTGACTGATGAATATCTGAAAAAAAAACTGCCCTATTTGATGTGTTGGACAGTAAAACAACCATTTACTGATCATTATTCTACTGTACAGATTATGGCTTCTAGTTTCTCTAAAGGAAGTGCAATAGTTTAACACGTTGGCCCGAGTGCATATTTCTCACATCTCATGTAAACATCAAGTTGATTTTCTCTGCAGGGTCACTGTCACCTCAAAGATCAGATGACACCATGGAAAAGGAACAGTTGACAATTCTATCATATTTAGAATAAAAGGAGATGTTTCACAAAAAAAAAATTCACAAAGAAACAAAACAAGACATGCAAAAAAAAAAAAGCAATAACCATCTTTCAAATTATCACTTTTCATGCTGATATGCAAGTTTGTCTATTGTCCAATGTGCATAACTTTATGTAAATCAGCAACATCAATTATAGATATAGGTTAGCTAAAAATAAAAATGTGCTTACCCTCAGGTCATCCGAGATGTAGATGAGTTTGTTTCTTCATCGGAAAAAAAGATTTGGGTAAATTTAGCATTGCACCACTTGCTCATCAGTGGATCCTCTGCAGTGAATGGGTGCCGTCAGAGTCCAAACAGCTTTTTATCTTAAAACCACTTCAGTCTGGACTGCAGAAACCGGATCTCAGGAACGTAGAGATTTTAAAATATTAACACGTAAAGAAATGGTGCTGAGAAAAAAAAAAAAAAAAACATCTGGTTGCATTGTTACCAAAGAATGAGGTGCTAAAAATAATTTTTCATTTGAACACATCAGGTGCTATAAATTACATACTTGACCATCATTTTAAAAGGTTTTTGTTTGTATATGAATAACTCAATGGTGCTTAATGTTAAAGTACTGTAAGGATGTCTAGCATTTCTTTAATTATTTTAAATGCCACAATAAAGGTTTGTTTTCACTGATGTCCTTTTGAATTATTGATGAATGCAATCGATATTTTCTTGCCCCTTCCTTATAATTGAAAATTATGAATTGAAAATATAGTGTACATTGCTGCAGATGGATGTTTCAATCTCAACACATTCCAAACCTTATTTTCTTTTGTCTGCAAAAAATAGTAGGCTTCAATCTCAGTCCTCGATCCAATGCAGGATCTTTATGGATGGTGTTATGGATCTACTTTAAAAATGTAAAAATTCTTCCTAGAATTTTATGTTTCACCTATAATATGGGTAAAATATTTAGACCACATTTTTATTTTTGAGAGAACTACTTGTTCAGTGTGATATCTGCCACTGAGCTCAAGTTTTTTATCAGATAAATAGAGAGCTTGTGTTCTAACACCCTCTAGTGGTGAGAGGAAAAATGCATTTTATTATAATCACAATAATACCAGATTAAATAATCATATCGGTCTTTTATATAGGAAAGATGATTTAGAAAGAACAAAAATCTGATTTTATTTCTCCCAATAAATACAAATTCATCCAAAAATTACTTTCGACATGTATCATTTGTGATTTGTCATGAAAAAGCAACTATACATTTCTCTAAAAATATTTGACACATAAAAGAACAATCAACATTGAGTAAAATTATTCGGGTGCCGTCAGAGTCCAAACAGCTGATAAAAACATCACAGTAATTCACACAACCATCAGTCCATCGGTTAACGTCTTGTGAAGTGAAAGCTGCATGTTTGCAAGAAAAAAACAAAACAACATTGAGGCATTTTTAACTTCAAACCATTGCTTCTGGTCAAAATATACGAGTCCTCTATCCATTCTCTTTTTCTTGAGTGAAAAAGTTGTCTTAGAGAAATATGCATAGATCAAGTACAGTTTACAAGTGAAAACAGTTCTAAACAAATATGTCAGTGGATTTTTGATGCGAGAGGACAACAGGGAATGGGAACGTTATTAAGGATTGTGGCCAGGAGCATCGGTTTGAAGTTAAACATGTCAAAAAACGATGGATTTGTTTTTTTATAAACATGCTGCTTCTCATTTCACAAGACATTAACTGATGGACTGGAGTTGTGTGATGTTTTTATCAGCTGTTTGAACTCTCATTCTGACGGCACCCATTCACTGCAGAGGAGCCATCGGTGACGCAAATCTAGTACATTTTAATTTTTGAGTGAACTATTCCTTTAACAATGCAGTGTACAGATCTGAGAAAAACAACTTTGCGCTCTTTAGTCTCCGTAAATACTGGCAAAAGTCTCTCTCATATGCAGCATCTGAGCAGGTTACAAGGTTGCATCTCTCCCATGGAGGAAGGGGAAAAAGACAAAGTAGCTCAGATTTGATTTCGGTTCTCGGCCCCTGTGAGGGTCTCGGATGAACAGATGCACTGTTGCCCTCTGGTCCCACAGAAAGCTACCACCCACCTTCTGAGTGACTCGTGGGACAATTCAGCATTATTACTAAACCCTGTCAACTTGGCAAGCTTTCTACCTGAGATAGACGCAAAAACAAAGCAGGATGACATGAGCAAGAGTGCTGATGCTATAATATCACAGCCGGGACAATTTAGTGCAACAGATTGAGTTTAAAAAAATTTTTTTTTTTAATACAAAAGTTCAATAAACGAGAGGTTTATGGATTATGGGTTTATGGAAAAATCCAGTTTTTGAATTTTTTGCACAGAGGGATGTTAACAGCAGTTAAAATTAAAATGGCACAGAGGAACGTTTTATGGATTAGGCCAAAATTAAAGTTAACACCAAATCAAAACTTTTTTTTGTCAGTAACGTTTTAACTGACAAAGTGAAAGTTAAAAGATGACATATTCATGCTCGATAGGTCAACGAAAATGAAAATTCTGTCATCAGTTCTTCCTCAAATTCTTTCAATTGGTTAACTCACGCTAATATCAGGTTTTCTTTTCAAAGCATGAATGCAAATAATGCACTAATGCAAATGAGGCAGCAGTACCGGTATGACTGTAATACTCTGCAGATTTCCTTTGTGAACACAGAAACTGTTACTTGCACAGCATTCATATGAAATAAATATTCATATGAATAAACTTCAAATCAAAATATTGAGTCAATTTAAGTGCTATTTGTTTTGAATGCTTTCATACATTACTATGATAATCAATGTACAGCATGGTGATCTTTTAGTAATGAAATATGAGTAACACCTCATTGGGTAAACCTTATCCTTTATCATCATTTGGTAACCAAATGACTTCTATTGTATTTTCTGTCCATCCTGTGGAAGTCATACAGGTTTGGAATGACATGAGGCTGAGTAAATGATGACAAATTTAATTTTTGGGTGAACTGTCCTTTTAATTATAAACTCCGAGGTTTGAAAGCCCCACTTTATAAAACTTCCCATATTCGTCTTTGGCTATTTAGGTTTGTTATCGTATAATTTCTTTCCTGTTGCCGCTAACTTTGCTGACACATGACCAGGCCCTTGCTAACTCAGTTCCTGAAAGGATATCCGGTTTCAAAGCAAATGTTAAAGACCCACATCAGGGATACTGATGGCTAATGCTTAACGTATCCTTATCCAAGCACACAGAGCGTGACTGACCATAAAGCTTCGAAACACAAGTCATCAGCAAAATCTTAAACCTTTAGAGGCTTCGACAGGCCATCATAGTTCAGTAAACTATGAAAAAGTGAAATTACAGCTGCAATATCATCGTCCTTTTCAGTGTAAAAATCATTAAAATATTAACAATACTGATTTAGATTTTTTTTATCATCTTATTTGCAAAATGTTGTAAGATAACACGTTTTCACAATATATCTTAAAGTTAGTTTTTTTTTATTTTTTACTTGTTTTAAGCATAAATCTAACAAATTACTAAAAGGTAAATAATAATAATATAATAAAATGTAAGATTTAAGGTATATTCTCTGAAAACAAGTCTTAACATATTATTTAGTATATTATTATATGTGACCCTGGAGCACAAAAGCAGTCTTAAGTCGCTGGGGTATATTTGTAGCAATAGCCAAAAATACATTGTATGGATCAAAATTATTGATTTTTCTTTTATGCCAAAAATCATTAGGATATTAAGTAAAGATCATGTTCCATGAAGATATTTTGTAAATTTCCTACTGTAAATATATCAAAACTTCATTTTTGATTAGTAATATGCATTGCTAAGAACTTCATTTGGACAACTTTAAAGGCGATTTTCTCAATATTTAGATTTTTTTGCACCCTCAGATTCCAGATTTCCAGATCCAGTATTTCGATCAAATATTGTCCTATCCTAACAAACCATACATCAATGGAAAGCTTATTTATTCAGCTTTCAGAAGATGTATAAATCTCAATTTTGAAAAATTGACCCTTATGACTGGTTTTGTGGTCCAGGGCCACATATTATTGTTGAATTTTTTTATATTATTTATCTTGTTTATTTTTACTGGGTGAAATAGACATTTAAAATATACATTCTTCCAGTGAAGATGAAAAATCATAAAATCCTAAAGTATACCTGTATCCTGTTTGTAATTGTAAGATAGCATATCTTAAACCTTCAGAGGCTTCGACAGGCCATCATGTTCAGTAAACTATGTTCACTATGTGATGCAACAGTAATTTATGCACATCGTTTTTTTGTTTTGTTTTAGTCAACTTATCAGACCTTTGAAACTTTTAAGATCGTTGCACCAGCAAATAACATATTTTTATATCAACACTTCAATGCAAATAATGCATTAATCCTGATATGACTGTAATACTCTTTGTAGATCTCCTTTATAAATACAGAAACCATTATGTTTTTTTTGTTTTTTTTACAAGATATACTTTTTGACGATTTTGCCTTTATTTTAGATAGGACAGTGTGACGAAAGCGAAGTGGGAGAGAGAGAGGGGGGGTGGGATCGCCAAAGGTCTATGAGCTGGGATTCGAACTCGGGACGCCCGCAGCGCAATGGCGCTATACGTCGCTGCCCACGAGGCTATCGGTGCCGACCATTATAGCGGTTTAAGCCAATTTAGTGCATAGAATTCATATGGAGTAGACATTTCTATAAATAAACGTCATATCAAATCAAGTCCATTTAAGTGCAATTATTTTCATACATTACTATGATTACGTTTGGAGATCTTTTCATAGAAACATGAGTAAAACCACGTTGGGTAGGCGTCTTGGTGTCACCAGATGGTGTGTATGGAGAATAATCTCATTAATTGTAACTGTTTTTAAACCATAAAAACATCATTTTATAGCCATGAAGTGGCTAAATCACTTGCTATAGTTCTTGATAGAGAGTCTAAAGCAACAAATCTGATTAAATAGTAAAACATGTTGGTATTCCTTTGTTATTATGGTCTGTCTGTGATGTGGTGGGAATTCGTAACAATTGTGGAACTTGAAAACTGAATCACGAACCACAAAAGGCTGTGAAACTCCTTACTATCATTCAGTTTCACTTCTCGCTTCAGCTTATTCAGCTGCCCATTTGAAACCGACCCATTCCTCTTAATGTTTCTCTGTTGCATATGGGTTCTCAAGCAAGTAGCGATATTTTTCATAGTTGTCCAGCAGGTATTTGGGCGCATACATATGCTCTTTGGGGTCTGAGGGTGGGTAGTCTGGAGCAGACCCATCAAACCAACCCCCTGTCCGTATTAACTCTTTAATATAACTCATCTTCCGTTTCTCGCTGTAATCGCCCCAACGTGGGAAGTCTCCATTTTGCGCCGATATGAGTTTATAATAAATTCCTTCTGGTTTAAAACACCAAGAACAGTGCCATCCAGCATAGTGAATTGGGCTTCCGATGGCCCACGGCACCAGAATGCGTCCCGTGGAGTTCTCGTATTCCCGGAATCCCGACATGGAATAATACAACCGGCGCCGGAGATAAATACCATCACCCTTGTAAACCTTAAAGAGCATAGCTGCCGTGCAAGCAGATAAAACGTCCAGCGTTCCAAACTGCCTCCAGTAGAATCCGTATAGGGATTTGCGCATCTGGATCCCAACCGGTTCCGTCCAGCCGTCGTAGAGCTTGAGGAAAAGGATTCCACCTCGAGCAGGAATTTCATCCGCATCATTGATGACGAAAACATCGTCCGCTTTGAAGCCCTCAAGCCTCGACATTCCGTTTTTGGTTAAATACGTGCGAAGGTAATCATCCGCGATCCAGCCGTCTGCGTGACCGCCATCAGGAAAATGGTCCAGGAAGACGTACAGGATTTTTTGCTTTATGTAGTCAAACGTTCCATTTAGGATCAGCTGCCGGAATAAAAGAGGTCTTGAGTCACCGTATGCAGTGAAATTGGATTCGCAGACCAAAAACACATCCACGACATCTCCAAGTTCGTGGAATCGAGCGTGTAGTAGGTCAAACTCGTGGTTGATGTTGATGGCATTGATGACCCGACGTGGAACTTTTCTGGGTGTTACTTTTGACTTGGACGGGAGATTGGAATGATACACAATGGTAGGGATGCCACAGTGAGGGCCGTGCCAACCCTGCCGGCAGGGACACTGAAGCACCTTCTTGTCTGCGTTGATTGCTTCATCTTTGGGGCTGATTTTTCGGCGATGTTGCAGTAACCTGCGGTGAGATGCAGAGGCGGTCATATCCGTCCCCTCTCTGAAGCACACTGCTCCGGATTTGGTGTGGATGAAAAAGGCTGTGGGATCATCACGGAGTACAAAAGTACGTTCATGAATTTTCCTATCTGGAGGATCTGGCAGGATCACATTTGAGTCAACACTGACCTGTTTGGAGGAAAAGAAGATCATTATAAATACATTTTCATACATCTATGGTATGAAAAAGTGACATTTTTGTATTAGTTATGACACTTAGTATTATTAGTTATTCTGTCATTTACTGGGACACCCAAATCTAAAATATGACGATTCCCTTCAAACAAACAAACAAATAAATAAATATAAACACAAATATTAAGTGTGGTATAAGTTTCAAATGTTGTAAACTTAAATGTATAGACCTGAAGTAAAAATGTTCAATTAATTTGTATCTATCACTTTTAACACTGTCCCAAGTGGGCTTTATTCTGTAAGTGTGCAAAAATGTATTGTTAAGCATTTTTTTAACCCTTAAATGCATGAATGTTTTGCCAATCATTTTTACATATTCGGGTCTTTAGCGACCCGGACCTATATATCCAGCACGGATGGATCTCTAACTGCTGCGATAGCAAAAAACTCTCTTGACATTTTAAGAACAATTACGGAAGAATAGAATAAAGCATATTTCGTTACCTTTTGAAACTTAAAAGGGTTCAATTTGAGCAGATGATTTTACCATCGCTGTCATCGTCAGAGTGCACTTACACAGTACATCCAGCATCTGCCTCACATTCATGATCTCAGCCATATTCTCAAAACTATCGTTTTCAATGACTTCATATTCAATATTTTGATCACTGGCAGCTTATTCACCACATCCAGCATCAAATGGCAGTGACATTTATATTTCATTGTGTATAGTAATTGCTCTGCAGTAACGCTAGGGCTGCACAATTAATCGAATTTCTAATCGTGATTACAATTACAGATGCCACAATTACGTAATCGCTCAAATCGGCAATTAATCGTTTAAAGTCCACTTATGTTATTCTGCACGCTTAGGATGTGTTTTTTTCTTTCTACAGGTTATTGTAAGAGTTTTTCCATTGTTTTAATTTTAGTTTTAATATAACATTATAATACCATTCATATTTTTATTTTATTTTTTATTTAAAGAAGAAAGTCATTCAAACCAGTTAAATTTTAGCTGATGATATTCACTTGTTTTTATGCCTGCGGTAATTATGAGTGAAACATCACGTCATCATTG
>NW_015637169.1:515554-515702 GCF_001515625.1 Sinocyclocheilus rhinocerous
ATGGGTCAAAATTATAGATTTTTCTTTTATATCAAAAATAATTAGGATATTAAGTAAAGATTCCATGAATTCCATGTTCCATGAAGATATTTTGTAAATTTCCTACCGTAAATATATCAAAACTTAATTTTTGATTAGTAATATGCAC
>NW_015637169.1:515712-534364 GCF_001515625.1 Sinocyclocheilus rhinocerous
CATGGAGATATTTTGTAAATTTCCTACCGTAAATATATCAAAACTTAATTTTTGATTATTAATATGCATTAAGGACTTCATTTGGATAACATTAAAGGCGATTTTCTCAATATTTAGATTTTTTTGCACCCTCAGATTCCAGATTTTCAAATAGTTGTATCTCGACCAAATATTGTCGACAAACAAACCATACATAAATGGAAAGCTTATTTATTCAGCTTTCAGATGATGTATAAATCTCAATTTTGAAAAATGGACACTTAAGACTGGTTTTGTGGTGCCGGGTCACATATAGTTGCGCAGAAAAAAATACTTACACATTTACATACCTCGGGTCTCTAGCGACCCTATACACTTTTTTACAAAAAATTTATCAGAAAACAGGCATTCTTTTATATTTTACTATTTTTTCTATGTTTATAATGAATAGTTTGAGGAATACTAATAAAGTTGATGTCTAACTTTAAAAAATGAAGGAGGGAGAGTGTAGAGAATGATGTACCGGGTCGCTAAAGACCCGAGGTATGCATTTAAGGGTTAATCGAACCGGTTGGGTCACATGGTCTTGTTTACAGACTTCAGCTTATGCCCAAGATATATATAGCTTATATATAGCTTGTTAAAGTCTGTAAACAAGACTACGTGACCCAACCGGTATAGTCCAATTTTAAGGCCTAAGACAAAATTGCTTGGTTTCTGTGTAAAACACGTTACATTTAAAACTCAACACAGACCCCAAGTGACACATTAAAACCTTGCCCAAAACCCAATGAGTTTTCAGGTCAGGTAACAGGCTAAGAGTTCAGACTGAAACCCTTAGACCTCGAGACGTTCCCTTTTGACTCTACCTTCAGGTGGCTGTGGAAGTCAGCAGCCGGAAAATTCCAGAAGATATCACTGAACATCTTCAGAGACTTTAGATGGGTGGAAGGAGCGGAGAGCTCCTGCAGCAGTGAAATATTGTGCAGGGCTTTGTAGTAATGAAGGAAGGAAATGACACAAATCCCCAGTAAGCACAACAGGAAGACTTTATGCCTTCTTATTCTCATCCTGTAACACAGAGAAAACTCTGTTAATGTAAAACATAAGCGTGTCACTCAAAATCGTCTGGCTGTCTGAGTGTCCTCTCAGTTCAAAATAACAGCTAATTCAATAGCGGCAAGCTAACGCAAAGACACTTAGCGATCTCTTTTTGCAGCGGATCACGGGAGTTGTTTAGAGACGAACTAACACGATTTAGTCCTTAATCATTTTCTTCTCTTACTTAGGTGTTTTTGTCTCAGTCCACGAATAGATTAGCAGTGTTGTGCAGCATTAGCAACCATGGGAAAGACTAGCAAACGGACTCGAGCTCTGTGTGAACAGCACTTTACAATGTGTGTGCAATTTGATCAAAATACACTATGCAAATCCAAAGATATTTTATCTGATTAGCTTGCAGTATGATTTGCATTAAGCAGACTGGAATGGTGAATTTTTATAGACATATTCATCAAACATGAACAAAAAAAAAGAGTATTATTCAAAACTCTGTGGTAATCTTTACATAGGTTACAGTAACTGTTGGAGTTGTCGAGAGCCAAGAGATAACAGCTTCTACTGACTGTAAAGACTGTTTTTTTACTGTTCATTTAAACTTATTTGCTGGAACAGCATCTTAGGAGCAATACATGGTTTGGTGATTAGATGGTGATCAAGCAGGACTAAGATCTCAGTAACTACAGGTGCATCTCAATAAACTAGAATGTCGTGGAAAAGTTCATTTATTTCAGTAATTCAACTCAAATTGTGAAACTCGTGTATTAAATAAATTCAATGCACACAGACTGAAGTAGTTTAAGTCTTTGGTTCTTTTAATTGTGATGATTTTGGCTCACATTTAACAAAAATTATGGTCATCCCGACTGAACCTACAAACTTTGTTAGCAGACAAGAAACTTCTATACAAGCTTTTGGAGTTACATTACAACTGTAATAATTCTAACTATTATTGCACAGTGTAAATACAACAGTATTTAAAAAAATATTGATTTTATAATAATAAACAATTAAAAATATGTATGGACTTTTTAAATTATTTTTATATTAAATAATATGAAAAATGCATGAAAATTATTTTAATGAAAAATACAGCAATAATTTAACATAAAAAAGTAATAAAAGTATAATATAAATATATGTGTTTTTTTCATGGTGGGGGTCAGGGAAAATTTGCAAAGCAGGTAAAAAAAAAGGCCAGCATAATCTTTGTTAGCAGACATCTTTAATGTGTTCATACACTCTGTAATTTTGCAGAAAATAATAAGCAAATGTTTCCACCCCAAACAAAAACTTTGAGACAAATGGACCTGGGTGGAGACCAGAAGAATCAAGGAAGAGGTTTTACTGCTGCAACATGTTACATAAAAAAAAAAAAAAAAAAAAAAAAAAAAGGAAATGAAAAAACTACAGACACTGAAAAGAGTTGGGCATGAACCAGGGTTTTTATCAGTAACTAAAACCATAAAAAACAACTTTTTCATTACTTAAAATAAACATAAACTGAAATAAAATCTAAAAAACCAATTTTATTTCAGCTAGTTGTCATTGCAACATTTCTCGTTTTCATTTAGTTGAACTTGGAAGTATTAAAGTAACTAAAACTAAAACATTTAAAATATATATTAAAAAAATGAAAGCTAATAAACATGACAAAAAGCACAACAAAATTGCTAAAACCTTAACTAAAATCAAAACAGGAAATATAAAAATAAAATCTAATTCAAAATATTAACAAAAAAACTGTAAGAGTTTTTGTTGCTGATTAAGGTGTAGCATATAACTGAGCTTAAAAAACATCCCAAAACTACTGTTACAAAGCTCTTTTTATCAATGATAATAAAATGACCCAGTCATAAACTTAATGTGAAGACAGATCCTCTGACAGGACACTGAGAGAGGCTGAGTGAATAATTCACCTGACCTGTGAGCTCAGTTTTTCTCTTATCACCTGTTTTCTCGCCTCCCAGCGTTAATACTGAACAGGATCTACTGCTGAACTACAATTTATATCCTTAAATATCATGTTTAAGCATGGTTTTATATGGTACGAAGGTCAGTGTTTGACCACATGATAAATCATCTTTTTCGTCAATCATTAACAAAAAGATTAGATTATGGCTGCTTTCCAATTTTGATATATATATATATATATATATATACACACACACAATATTTAAAAAATTGGCAGCCATAAGTTCTAACAATTCTATATTTAATACTACTACTAATAATGATCCTTTAATTTTAGATTTAGAATTTTGTTTTGCGTGTATTCATTTAACCCATATCATTTCTACTTGTCTAGAGGACAATTTAAAACAAAATGATACAGCTTACCTGACTTTACCCTATTAAAACCAGTCTGCTCGTTTCCAGTCTCTTGAAACCACAAAACTTTTTTGTTTTTTTTTATATTTTTATATTCATGTCCTGAGAGCATGCTGCCAGTCTGATAAGAACCATCCCTCTAAAACAACATGTTGCATCAAAAGCACCACAAAGTTACATTCACGGGATGTAAGTATGGGCGTAGTTTGTGCTTGTCTGAGCTTGTGATCATGTCATGTATCCTGACTCCCTGCTTAACTTCTGACTGAAGGTCTTGTTTTGGTCATAACTCATGAAATACAGGTGGGGCAACACAATGCTACTGCTTAAGGTGTGACTCAGGACAAATAATTGAGCTTAAAACACATCCCAAAGTTATTGTTACAAAGCTCTTTTTAGCAGATGAAGTAATGGAGAAGATTAATGGAGAAGGAGTTGGAGAGACCACATCCATAGGGTAAATAAACAAAATATTACATAAATTACAATTGATTTTGAAATAAAATTTGAAATAAATAAAAATTGATATATATATATATATATATACACTGTATATATATATCATTGGTCACATAAAAAAAGCATTAGATATGTAAGAACAATGGTGTTTACTGTCAAACATGTAAAACCTGTGCTGTGGCGCTTTGCCGTGCCATTTTTTAATCTGAATGGTAATGCAAATAAGATTTTCCTTTTGTGTTTTACAGAAAAAACAACATCATACTGGTTTTCCACAATATGACGGGGAATGACAAAATGTTCATTTTCTGAGAGACATTTCAAAAGGACAAGACAGACCCCTCTTATCTTTAGTGCTTGTTTACAGAACAGAATAAACTATAATGTTGACCATCACCCAATATTCACACTTCCTGTTTCACAATGTGTAAGTAAGCGTGTGTGTATGTGTGTGTTTCTTCAGAGGGCACCAATGCCAGGGGCACAATGGCTCCTTTTTTCTTCCAGACTCCCCCTCTTCTAATTCTCAAATGTCAACTTTTTTCTCAGCCTGTACAAAAGCTCTCTTCTCTTGGTTTGGGAACCACACACATACACACGCGCACCCATACACACACAGCACACCAGCAACCTCCTTTGCTATACTGTAGTGCTCAATAAAGAGGATTTCAGTTTCTCTTTGAGACACACACACACACACACACACACACATCTAATTCACTTCATTGGAAACACTGTTGGTGGTTTTTAGGGGCATCATCACCATTCAAACAAAGCTATGTTTGGATATATATATATATATATATAAACACATACATACATACATATATATATATATATATATATATATATATACTGTATATATACATATACATATACATATATATATATATATGTGTGTGTGTGGGTGTGTGTAACACAGCATTTCTAAACATAATAGTTTATTTAGGAAGCTTGGAATGTTTGTAATACAAATAGAAACAAAATTATAACCAAGAATAAAAAAAAGTCTACAGGTCAAAATTATTAGCCCTCTGATGTTAATAGTCAATGGTGTATTCATTTTGCTTGATAACAGCCTTTAGTCATTTGTTGTAGTTCTCAACCAGTTTCAGGCATGTCTCCTGAGGAGTCGCAGCCCATTCCTCCTAAGCAAACCTCTCAAGCTCCTCCAGATTTGTTGGTCTCCTGGCATGGACTCTGGTCTTTAGTGTGCCCCACAGATTTTCCATTCATGCTGGAATACAAAATGTCGACCCAAACCATCTTTTGTTGCAGATTGCCTGAGGCTGTCTTTCAAAATCTTCTCTTAGTCTTTCGTTTTCATGATTCCTTTGACCCTGATGAGATTCCCAGTTCCAAACGCACTGAAACATCCTCACAGCATTATGCTCCCTCCTCCATGTTTCACTCTGGAAACGGTGTTCTTTGGGTTGAGCACCTGTCCCTTCTTTCTCCATACATTGGCAACATCTCTATGGCCAAAGAGCTCTATTTTTGTCTCATCTGACCAAAGGACACGTTTCTAGTATTCATACTTCAAACTTCAGTCTAGCTTGGAAGTGTCTCTTCTTCAAAAGAGGAGTTTTTCTGGGTCTGCAACCTCGCAGTCCATTCCTGTCCGGGCCTCTAGTGTCCGTCTTCGTTGAGATATCAATCCCAGACTTGACTAAATCATTCGTGTCTTGGCAGTTGTTCTTAGGTCTTTAGAAACCTCTCTCAATAGTTTTCTTTACAAAGTTTTTGAAATCTTTCACTTCCTGCCTCTGTTCTCCACTGTGTGGGTCTCTTCAAACTTCTTGATAATGATACTTCTTGATAATGAAAAGTCAGCTGTTTGCAATGAACAAAGATCATTAACTAGATTTAATTATATCGCAATTGTTAATTATATATAGAACAATTGTGAAGGAAGATAAATGATGATATTATAGAATATGAATAAAGTTAGATAATACTAATAAAATGGCTTGTCAAAACAATCAATGCTGGCTTACCCTTACGAAAAAGAAGTTTATTCAAGTGTGCTATTAGTACAGTATACTACTTTTTGGTAAGGGTAACCAAAAAGGTTTTAAAAAGGCTGTAAGAGCATTATATACTTTGAATAAACTATACACACATAGACAAATGGATGGATATTAAGCCACGTGGTGTGATGAAAATCATGTCCATAGCACAAACTGTGCAAGAAGAGTCAAGCAGCAAAGTTTAGTACTTGAAATTAATGGCAAATAATAAATAAGCAACAATAATAGTGATGCTCACTTTAGCAAACAGCACTAAATCCTCTATTGCTCTTAATAAACACTCATACAGGTCACTTGCAGTTTAATAAGTCATTCTTGGCTGATTATTACAACTCAAATATTGTTTCCAAAGTAGCTACTATTTACTACACAATTGAAATCCACAAACACACCCTTCTCTGTGTGTTCTTACATGCACGGCCAACGATGCAAATACAGGAAAGAGAAAGATGATAAAGAACTGACAAACATGACGCAAATAGGCTTATATCAGGTGGCCATATCTGAATTGTTATGGGTATAAATCCAATCTGCTTCATCTGCATACAGACATATATAGCAGAAACCAAACAGCTCATTAAAAACGCAATCATATCCAGAGCTATTTGCTTAAAGCAGGTGTTTCCTGACCACAAGAGCTTTTGCACTCATTTCTAAAAAAAAATGAAACGGTTTAGAAACAACATTATTTGACTCATTTTTTTGCATTGGAGCTCAAAGGCTTAAACTTTCAAGTGGTGTGGATTGTCTGAAAACTGTCAAGGTGGTCCTGTTGTACATGCTTAACATTTGTTCTTGTGTTACTTAAAACACCATCAGGCCACCCACAAATCCATTCACTGAAGCATACTGCACTTTAAAATAGCAAACATAAATTAAAATTAACTGGACATCAGCAATCACATCTGTATATATTGTATCTTTCATTGCTGAGTCACGCCTGTGAAATAATCTGTTTTGGATGGACAAAAATTCTGATCAAAAGTCTATACTTGTTTAATGGCAACGTCAACTAACTTTCAAGACACTCTTCAAACTGTTGCTTGAGCACGAGAGCAGTTGATCTGGTCTGAGAAAACGGACAGTTAAAGAGAAAACACTGAAAATGCAAAGGACGAACTGAAGCATTTTGTAACTTAACGATGCACAAGGGTGTTAACATCTGACTGTTTTGCAACAATACAAAATTTGCACAACTTGTGGTCACATAACAGAGTTTCACTTTCACAAACTCCCTTGTTTCTCCTCTACAACTCTGCAATGCGAAATCCACAAAGTACAAAAGTACGGTGCAAACTCTGTGTCTAATGTCACAGCTGTGTTGCACAAAAGTGGTTGCATTCACATATTTGCATATTATTCATTTCAGGCCTTTCAAAGTCACAGGCTATCACCCTCTGGTCATCCAAGATGTAGATGAGTTCATCCAAACAGATTTGGAGAAATTTAGCATAATTACATGACTTGCTCACCAATGGATCCTCTGCAGTGAATGGGTGCCGTCAGAATCAGAGTCCAAACAGCTGATAAAAACATCACAATAATCCACAAGACCATCTGTCCATTAATTAACATCTTGTAAAGTAAAAAGCGGTTTGTTTTTAAGTCCATAATCTATAACAACGCTTCCTCTAGTTAAAAAGTCCATCCCCTTTTGTTCTCTCAATCACAGACATATTTGTTTAGAACTGTTTTCACTTGTAAACAGTGCTTGAGCTGAGCATATTTCTCTCCTGATTCAGACGTGACGACTTTTTCACTGAAGAAAGCAAGATTACAGATAGAGAATTCATATTTTAGCCTGAAGCAATGGTTTGAAGAAAAAAAAATGTCTGAACGATGGAATTGTTTATTACAAAGATGCAGCTTTTCACTTCACAAGGCATTAACTGATGGACTGGAGTGGTATGGATTACTTGTGGATTATTGTGATGTTTTTATCAGCTGTTTGGCCTCTCATTCTGACGGCACCCATTCACTGCAGAGGAAGTGACAATTGGTAAGCAAGTGTTATGTGATATTAATACTAAATTTCTCCAAATCTCTTCTGATTAAGAAAAAGAAAATCATCTTTATTTTGCAAGCCAAAATATAATGACTTGCCAAAATATGCTGAGACAGACAATGGGGTAAAACAAGAGTAAAAATTTCCAGTGCTTTTACAAAATGGAGGAATATTTAAAAATGGAATGGACAGATAAGCTGACCTCATACGTCATTCCCCCGGAACTGCTTCCGTGTACAACAGTGAGCGCAAGCTATTCAAGTGATTATTACGTTTTGAATATGTACAGGTGCATCTCAATAAATTAGAATGTCGTGGATAAGTTCATTTATTTCAGTAATTCAACTCAAATTGTGAAACTCGTGTATTAAATAAATTCAATGCACACAGACTTAAGTAGTTTAAGTCTTTGGTTCTTTTAATTGTGATGATTTTGGCTCACATTTAACAAAAACCCACCAATTCACTATCTCAACAAATTAGAATACTTCATAAGACCAATAAAAAAAAAACATCATAAAAACATTTTTAGTGAATTGTTGGAAAGCATTCCTTCTGGAAAGTATGTTCATTTACTGAACATGTACTCAATACTTGGTAGGGGCTCATTTTGCTTTAATTACTGCCTCAATTCAGCGTGGCATGGAGGTGATCAGTTTGTGGCACTGCTGAGGTGGTATGGAAGCCCAGGTTTCTTTGACAGTGGCCTTCAGCTCATCTGCATTTTTTGGTCTCTTGTTTCTCATTTTCCTCTTGACAATACCCCATAGATTCTCAATGGGGTTCAGGTCTGGTAAGTTTGCTGGCCAGTCAAGCACACCAACACCATGGTAATTTAACCAACTTTTGGTGCTTTTGACAGTGTGGGCAGGTGCCAAATCCTGCTAGAAAATGAAATCAGCATCTTCAAAAAGCTGGTCAACAGAAGGAAGCATGAAGTGCTCCAAAATTTCTTGGTAAACGGGTGCAGTGACGTTGGTTTTCAAAAAACACAATGGACCAACACCAGCAGATGACATTGCACCCCAAATCATCACAGACTGTGGAAACTTAACACTGGACTTCAAGCAACGTGGGCTATGAGCTTCTCCACCCTTCCTCCAGACTCCAGGACCTTGGTTTCCAAATGAAATACAAAACTTGCTCTCATCTGAAAAAAGGACTTTGGACCACTGGGCAACAGTCCAGTTCTTCTTCTCCTTAGCCCAGGTAAGACGCCTCTGACGTTGTCTGTGGTTCAGGAGTGGCTTAACAAGAGGAATACGACAACTGTAGCCAAATTCCTTGACACGTCTGTGTGTGGTGGCTCTTGATGCCTTGACCCCAGCCTCAGTCCATTCCTTGTGAAGTTCACTCAAATTCTTGAATAGATTTTGCTTGACAATCCTCATAAGGCTGCAGTTCTCTCGGTTGGTTGTGCATCTTTTTCTTCCACACCTTTTCCTTCCACTCAACTTTCTGTTAACATGCTTGGATACAGCACTCTGTGAACAGCCAGCTTCTTTGGCAATGAATGTTTGTGGCTTACCCTCCTTGTGAAGGGTGTCAATGATTGTCTTCTGGACAACTGTCAGATCAGCAGTCTTCCCCATGATTGTGTAGCCTAGTGAACCAAACTGAGAGACCATTTTGAAGACTCAGGAAACCTTTGCAGGTGTTTTGAGTTGATTAGCTAATTGGCATGTCACCATATTCTAATTAGTTGAGATAGTGAATTGGTGGGTTTTTGTTAAATGTGAACCAAAATCATCACAATTAAAAGAACCAAAGACTTAAACTACTTCAGTCTGTGTGCATTGAATTTATTTAATACACGAGTTTCACAATTTGAGTTGAATTACTGAAATAAATGAACTTTTCCACGACATTCTAATTTATTGAGATGCACCTATAAGACCGTAATTAGCTGGTTCAGCTGTGTTTAATTAGGGTTGGAGCTAAACTCTGCAGGACCGAGTTTGAAGACTTCTTGCATTGATGATTCCATGAAGAACTTGTAACCAGTGGTGTATAAAGTTAATATATACTGTATATATATATATATATATATATATATATTTTATTTTTGATTTTTTTGATTAGCAACATTGGCTATTAATATTTTCGAAATGTACTGCTGTTTTCAATTTCTTTAATATTGCAGAATATTAAAGCAAATATAAATATATACACGTTCTGTGCACCTGCACGTGCAATCATTGACTTGTTAATGCTCATGTTCATATCTGCCATCAACCATCCTTCTCTCTTTACATCGCTTTTAGCATTCACCACTGAAAAAAAACAAAACAATCTGCAGACCACTAAACCTGACTACCCAGGATTCATATCGAGGCAGAGTAAAGTGTGACCTAGATGATACTGCAGGGCTGCCAACTTTCACATATTCAGCGTGAGACTCACAAAATTGACACTTTTCTCACGCTCTCACGCCACACATCCATTTTCTCACGCAGTCAAAAGCACCCCCAGTTAAAACGCCAATAATATGATATTGGCGATTTGGTAAACACTCCTGTGCGCATTTGTGTTTGCGCTCTGGAAAGCATCAAAAGATTCTATTTACAATGCGTTTTCGTAGCACTGAGCAATGTAGCCAATCACAGACATACCTGTTGATTTCTTGAACAATTTTGATTGGCCATTGCGTTCACTCACCTCTAAACGCTTGATTTTTTCCCCTGCATGCTCGGGAATCCAATTTCAGTTTCAATATGGGGTTTATTGGCATGACAATTGTTACAATGTATTACCAAAGCATAGTGTTTACACTGAATCTAGATCAGATAGGCCTATGTAGGAAATAAAACAATTTATAAAACGAATAATAAAAATAAAAAAAATAATACATGCATGTATATTAGGGCTGTCAAAAAAAAAATTTGAATTTCGAATTTTCATCGAATTTTAAATAAAAATCCACATTCGAATGCAAAAACGTTGCATTCGAATTTTAGGTGTGCGTCAGGCAGCCAGCCTTATCAGTGGAGCACGAAATGCGACGACGATGTAAGTGTCATTGCATTTTAATGCTTTTGTTAGCCTGTCCAGTTGAAGCCACTAGATGCGGCGCTGCTACGTTGTCAATTCAAAATATTGCAGAAAAAGAGAACAATCAATGCGGAGAAGATCTTGTTTACATCAAAACTGAAACCAAGCCGTTCACACAGAATGCATATTTATCGCATTTTCTAGAGGGACATCTATCACCGTTGCACTCGCGTCTCGCACAAGAGCACAATGTTTAGAAAGCTATGTAAAATGAATGTAAGTTCAACTTTTAAAAAACATGTCTCAAGACTTTATTGCGGTTTTCCCCATCCCACTGCATCTCAAGTTTTTAAATTAAGAAAGTACTCTTTGTGATTGGTTTTCAGTCCTTTGTATTAAACTATACATACATGCATGATGCTGTTTTGTTTCTAATTGTTTAAGCAAATGTATTAATTATATATGGTTTATAAACATAATTTTAACCATTATGCACTTTTTTTCAAAAATAGTCCTGTTATTTTATTATGCTTTGAAGAAACGTGCATAATATTTTGCTCGATGCGCCCTCTTGTGGCCTCAGGAGAGAAGCCAACAGCTTTTTCCCCCCTAACTGAAATTATGCCTATTAAATTCGAATATAATTCGAATATTGGTAATATTTAAGTAAAAAAAATTTGAATTGAGTTTTTCAGCCATTTTGACAGCCCTAATGTATATACATAAAAAAAAAATAGAACAAATCAACATTTTAGAATTCTATGAACAATTTAGAATTCAGTCTCACTGTAAAAGGAACTTTTGCGAACCGAAGTGACACCTTTTTAGTCATTATTAAGTAAGGGCTATTCGCGCACTTTCTAGGCTAAATATAATCCGTTCAGAATTTGAATAAAAGTTTTGTTTTTCGTGCTGCTAACGGCCATATCACCTGTACAAGCAGCAAGATTTCGGTAGTGATGCGGGATTCATTTTCGAATGGGAGAAAAAATATGATTTCTCAAAACAGATGTTCAAGCAATGCATATTAATAAATTAATAGAAAAATATTAGAATTTTCGTATTTTATTGTATTGTTAATAAACTTATTGTTAAAATGTTTTATTGTTTTGCAATTATTTATATATTTATAAGTAATGACTAGTGAATCTTGCAATTCTTTCACTGTACATTGCTATTCTTGTTGTGGTAAAAAGTTAATAGTTGTGCAGCAGTGCAAGTTATTTGACATAATTCTATGATAAAACACAGTACCATCATGACATTAACTACTAGATGTCAGACAAAACTCTCCTGACAGGTGTTTTATATAGGCCTATATATTTTTTTTTGAACTCCAAGTTGAGCTCAAAAGTTAGCAGCCCTGATGACACACGTGAGTGTGCAAAAGGCCATTTCAACCACCATACTACAAGTAGACAACTCACAAAGTGCACTTAAGTAATTTGACATTACTGTTTATACGGGTTTTATCATTGTTGCGATGATGTATGAGCTCTCTAACTTGAATCAACTGATTAGATGCAGAAACTAAGAATCCATATATACTGAGAATTACGATCTAAACACCATCGGCGGAAAACGCAGCGAATCTTTCTCCAACACAGCTTGAGTTTGCGGTGAAGTATCTTACCTGACAGCCAGGTGTGACCTTCCCATGCTGCTCCTGCATGTGTCCGTTAGTTCGTTTGGCGTTAATAAAGCGTTTCTCTGTGTCTCGCGCTCTTGACTAGACTCGTGCAGGAAACTAACTGAACGCACGCGCCCTGCTGAGGCGCGAGGACTCTGAACAGAAGTAGCGTGACTTTTATGGGTAAATTATATTTACCCACTCTCTCCTTAGCTCGGTTTCTCCCTCTTTATGTCTCAATTGTTTCGGTGTGTTTTATTGGCTTGTCAAAAACTAGCCTGTGACGTTGATGTGCCCTGGGCAGAGATGTTTCAAAGCCCCCAAACACATTATTTTCACAGTTTGCACTACACACACTGTACACATGTGCACAATACAAAATACCAAGGTCAAACAAACATACATACATACAACAGGCAACAAAATCCATCTGTAAGTGAGCAGGTGTGTGTGTGTATAGGCGTAGGGGTGCAAGCATATCAACCTAAGAGTTTCTATAAAAGTAATAGATAGTAAGAACAACCAACAATAATAATAACAACAACAATAATAATACTTAACATATACATAAAATAATTAATAAATAAGATATATCTAGAAAAATATAATAGATAAAACAATAGTAGAAACGAATAATAATGGCATTGATAATGACAATAAAAATAATAAACTAATTAGGCCTACCTCAAGACTGGAAGAGGGAAGGGGGCTGGCGGACAAGGAAGAATGATAATAATTGCAGTAATTGTATAGTTAGCAGTAATAATACTAATGCCATTTGCACTACTACAACTAATAATAATAATAATAATAATAAATATAGCTGCAAGCAGCAATGACCGGGGTTCAAGCACATGAAGGCATTTAAGGTGGTATATTTTAGGGTCTAGGCCAACCTGGATGTATGGCTGACAGTAAAACACATCCAATATGGAGAATATGCTCACAGACACACACACACACTGAAATGAGATGATTAAACTAGTTTATTAATACTCAATAAGCATACTTAAACACACAGACACAGAGACACACACACACATAAAAATAATAGTAACAATAGTAACCCCCCCCTAGACGGGGCTGAAAATAAATGAAGGCTTGGGGTAGAAAAAATACCATGATTATAAAAAATGCCCACAAAATTTAAGCAGGTGCACTATGTTATATATAAGTTATTATTAGTGATACAATATACATATAGTAATAATATAGTCTGTTTTCTTAGGTCCTTGAGGTACCTTGTGTTTGTGTGCGCTTTTTTTTTTTTTGTGATGTACGTGAGTCAGCTAATGTGTGATGCATTAAAAAAGTAAGACTGACCAGGACAAAGGCCAGGCCACTTATCCTGTGTCCTGTGCATTCCTTATTAAACATTTAATAGATGTGTATGTATCTTTGCTAATAATAAGGCATGCTTATTACTTTGAATAGAGTGCAAACAATGAGCTGTAGTTCACATGTAAATTCAGTCTTTAAAAAAGATGATTGTTTTAAGTAGTCAACAAGTTCATTTTGGTAATTATAACTCTAAAAATAGAGAAGAACTATTAAAATCAGTTCCTTTGCATTCAGTGTACACTGCATAGTTATAATTACCAAAAACAAGAATCCATTTGATTTCCTGTAATATACATGATAAGATTAATGTGCCTTCAGCTGATAAAAGGCATTGTAAGATGCATTAAAACATTAGATGTGACTTGCAAGCTGTACGTTGCAGCTAGCATGAATAGACAGATACAAAAAAACATTTTTTATATTTTATTAAGCACCATGCAACAGCCATCAACCTTTTTAGTGTAGATCCTTCAAAAACAAAAATGATCAACATTATACAGAATAGTGTGATGTTGTTAAAATGTTAGTTGACGGGGCTGAAAATAAATGAAGGCCCGGGGTAGAAAAATACCATGATTATAAAAAATGCCCACAAAATTTAAGCAGGTGTGCTATATGTAAGTTAATATAAGTGACACAATATACATATAGTCTGTTTTCTTAGGTCATTGATGGTCACTTGTATTACACTGATTTTCACTTGATCAGAATGTCTCTTTCCACACTTTTAAATATACCTGCAGCTCATCAATGCCCTCCTCTGGTCTGACCTGCATGGCCAAATGCTCAGCTGGTGCCAAACATTTACATATTGCTGCCAACAACGAAAATGGTGCAAAAAAAAAAAAAAGTGCAAAATAAGCAAAAAAATGTGAGACAGGTAGCTGAAATGTATATTACAGAATAATAAACGTTAGTAATTGTAGTAAAAAATAGCTAATCAAAACTAATTTTGATGTAATTGTAAAAAAAAAAAATTAAATACAATAAATAAATAATTGTACTTTGAATACACCGAGGACAGATAGATAGATCGAGGAAGATAAATGTACGATTCAAAGATCAGTGGCACAACACAAAATGCTTTGTCTAATATAATGTATCTAATGTGATCTAAGAGTATGTGAGAGACATTATATGCAGTTTTTTTCTTTGCTTTGGAAACAGTCGAATTGCAACCAATGGTAACCAGTGGTGTGTTCTTTAAATAGAAAATAAAAGATCAGAAAGTGATTAAATAATGCTAATGCATAGCATAAACACACACACAGCCATCAAATTAATCTGGATTTATTTTCAGATAATCACAAATGAATAATACCAATTCAGTACCTTATTCCCTGCAGCAGCTGGAGGCGGTGTCTGGTCATATGAATACCGGCTCATTAAAGAGACAGATACACTCTTAAAAATAAAGGTGCTTAAAAGGTTCTTCACAGCGATGTCATAGAAGCATTCAGTCAAAGGTTCTTTAAAGAACCATCTCTTTCTTACTTTTTTTTTTATAATCTGAAGAACCTTCTTTCGCCGCAAAGAACCTTTCGTGAAGCAGAAAGGTTCTTTATGGAACCATTTAGACAAAAAGGTTCTTCTATGGCATCCGTGAAGCACCTTTATTTTTAAAAGTGTCTAGCAAATGTTGATTTGTATTCTATCCGGGTCCAGTGTTAATCTTTAATCTTACCTAGAATACATTGTTCACACCGTGTAGGTGTTAAATGCTTGAATACGCACCAGACGAGATCATCGGTGTCAAATCTGATCACTAAAACCCTAATGTTCACATCCAAAGGTAAATACGGCCCGAGTTGTGCGCTGTTACTCATGACTGAGTCTGCATGCATCCGCGTTAGTCCGTGTCAGACGTTTATGCTCAAAGACTTCTCAAAAGTGTTCTTTGGCTTGTCAGTGATTTTAAATTTAAGTAACCCAAAATTAATATCACCATATTGTGAACATTTCTAATTGAATTGGCCAGGTGGCTGAAAAAAATCCCTGCCCCCCCCCCATAAGACTTCTGTGATGCTTACATTTGTGTCTAAGATTTGTTTTTGTAAACTGAAGATAGAGAGGAGTTAAAAGCTCTTTGCAAGTCATTTTTTAATGACCCAGCAGAGAAATACATCTGTTAAACAATCAATACAAGTATATAGTACATAACATAGAATTGAGTAAACTTGAATAGCCACTTAAGATTGGTGCCATTACTAGAAACAAGTGATTTTAAAGGCTTCATTCCAATAATATTCAACATCAGTTCCTTTGCATTCAGCACCCACTGAACAGCTATAATTACCGAAACACAGAAGTCTTTGCTCTCCTGCGTTGATATAATACGTACAAGAAAGCAATATAAGATGCATTCATATTCAGAATTAGTAGCTGCAACTTCTACTCACAAACAGACAGACACAAAAGCCACTTTTAATATTTTATTTGAGGACCATGCAATGGCCATGAATGGCCCGTGACATTTTTACAAGTGTTGATCCTTATTAACTCTATAGTACAAAATAACTTTAAGTTACTAAAAAAAGAAAACATACATCTAACATAAAAAGGGAGGGAGGGGGAAAAAATCCTGCACAGCAGACTCTGGGACGCTTGTGACGGCATGTACATTTTACAACCTGCTCTGAAGAAATAAAGTTACAATAACGGAACGGTTAAAGATTTAAATTAGCAAATTAAACTGGGTTTACTGAGGGAACGCAGGTGGGGCCATGGGGAACGGCATGGACTGTGGCATCTGTTGGGGGTTGAAGGGGAACGGTGGAGGGTGGTTCATGCCATTCTGGACAGCCCCTTGGTTGGGAGCAAACTGCTGGTTCTGATAACCTTGGTTTCCATACCCACCAGACTGATTGCCGAAGTTACCCTGTCCGTTATTGCTGTAACCCCCGCTAAAGCTGCTACTGCTGCTGCTATTGTAACCGCTAGATCCGTTTTGAGTTTTGTTTCCAAACACCTTCTTCTGCCCGTAAGAGTCACCGTTGCGGTTGTCCTGGCCGTAGCTGTTGAAGTCCCGCCTGCCGCCAGAGTGGCGATCCCGACGGTCATCCCTATACCCTCCACCTCGACCTCCCCTTGAACGACCTGGAAGAGAAACCGGAGTTAACCCGGGATTCACAAACAGATCAGAACCAAGTAAAAAAGCCGTACCCTTAAAGAGAGATTATGAAGGACAAAACTGGCTGAGGGTAAAGCACAGCTCTTGTATCTCACCAATTGGATTTACCTCCTCTGTCTTCGGCCATTTGGATGAGCTTGGGGTTTATGGCTTGGTTGGGCTCGCGGAGGACCGAGACGAGGTCGTGAGCCTGTTTCATGTTGTTGGGCGTCTTGGGGTTTATGGCTTGGTTGGCCTCGCGGAGGACCGAGACGAGGTCGTGAGCCTGTTTCATGTTGTTGGGCGTAAAGAAAGTGTAGGCAGTGCCGGTTTTCTGACTGCGAGCCGTACGGCCAATGCGGTGAATGTAGTCCTCAGAATTGTTGGGGTAGTCATAGTTAATGACAAATTTGACGTCCTCCACATCTGTTAAGAGAAAACGGACGCGCCATGGCAGGAGTAGAGGAGTGCGGGTGCACACCGCCATAGCAGCGAGGATAGGAGGCGTTAGCAAGGGAAACAATGAACGATAGGTCATCGACTTACCATGCTGAGGAAAGGATGGTTAAAAAAAAAATAAATAAAAAATTCAGGACTTTAAGGATCCAAACGACAATTTACAATGTCCTCTATTAAAAGCGACAGGACAAACTGCTGCATCTTGCCAAGACACAACTCGCTCAAACGAGACCGATTAAGGGTCTTAAATTTAAGGCTGACGCAAGATTTCCAACCAACCGGTGCTCACTTGAAAGAAATATGACTCTCTTTGGCAGGACTCGACATGACTGAAGCCAGCAAAAGGAGGGCACACATCGACCAGCCGGGTAATCGCATTCAGTATGGAGGCATGTAGATTAAAGCAACTGCTCTCGACGGGAAAACCGCCTAAATTTTCATAAAGCACACTTCCTTTGGAGAAAACTCCCAGTCCTTAAACTTAAAAGTTCAACAGGTCAAGCTGTTGCACAAGAGCAGGACGCAAGTGCAACCACTCAACGGCACCGCACTCCTCCGTGGTATGCCGCCCCTTGGATTACACCCCAATCACAGAGCTCCGAACACCTCTGAATGCAATTTGATTGGCTGGCAGACAAGTAGAACTCCACAGAGGAGCTCCTTACCCCCTCCTGGTGAACCTGGACGCGTCATGCCAAGGTCCTGCCTCCAAGACTCCACCTTCAGGTGAGAGGGGCTCAGAAAGGCACAGCAGTTAAAAGGAAACGGCAGAACTGTATAGTATAGTAAACACAATATGAAGTGATAAAGGACAGATTAAGAAGGAATAACAAACCTAGTCCTCTGGAGGCAACATCTGTGGCAATGAGGATGGGCGCTTTGCCGTATTTGAATTCTGTTGAGGTAGGAAAGAGTCAAATTGTGCGAATTAACCAAACCGGCATCGATGAGCTAAGACCTTCAAGGCGAACACATACCATTGAGCACCCAGTCTCTTTCCTGCTGGCTCTTGTCTCCATGGATGCCCATTGCTGGCCACCTGCAACAGGAAAATCCAATGAATTCCCTCCATTTCACACCCAAACGAAGCAACCATGACACAGCGAAGCAAAGCAGGTCATCTTACCCATCCCTACGCATCCTCCTGGTGAGATCGTCACACCTTTTCTTGGTCTCCACAAAAATAATGGTCTTGTTTTCCTTCTCGCTCATGATTTCCTCCAGCAGGCGCATCAGTCTGAAGCAAAAAAAAAAAAAAA
>NW_015637169.1:534406-535161 GCF_001515625.1 Sinocyclocheilus rhinocerous
ATGATATAATGAACAAATCAGAATTTGGCATCAAGTCCTGCAGTTTCATACCATTCTGAAGCAAAAAAAAAAAAAAAAAGCAGGTTTTTGGTCATGCGTTCCCTTACACAACCTACGAAACCAAACTTTTAATGTCCCCAGCACTCACTTGTCTTCCTTTTCGCCGTCGTTGCAAACGTCGACAATCTGTAGGATGTTGTGGTTGGCGCTGAGCTGCAGAGCACCAACGTTGATCTGTACATAGTCCTTCAGGAAGTCCTCAGCCAGCTGCCTCACCTCTTTGGGCCACGTAGCGCTCCACATGAGAGTCTGTCGGTCCGGCTACAGGAGGAAATGGTTAAAAAAAATTTTTTTTTAAAAGAAACGGCACATTTGAATTGTTTAACACAACTAAAACAATGCATACTCTAATTTGGTCCAAGATTTTTCGAATCTGAGGTTCAAACCCCATGTCAAGCATCCTGTCAGCTTCGTCAAGCACAAGATACGTGCATCTGCCCAGATTGGTCTTTCCAGCTTCAAGGAAATCGATAAGTCTTCCGGGTGTGGCGATACAAATCTCGACACCTGAGATGGAGCGATGGAAAAGTCAGACATTTACCACACAACTTAAAAAAAAAAAAAAAAAACAATTTAAAAGATTCAAAGTTATCACAGAATAAATGATACATAAGAATAAAAGTTAATTTTCACATTAAAATAAATGCAAACTTCGGGGGAAAATAGGCTTAATTTTCTTTAAAAAAAAAAAAAGA